>NC_134408.1:8410877-8710877 GCF_038048845.1 Mixophyes fleayi
GTCTCTTATCCCATCTTCAGACTACTCCCTACCACCATACGCTTTCCACACTCTGTCTCTTATCCCATCTTCAGACTACTCCCTACCACCATACGCTCTACACACCCTGTCTCTTATCGCATATACAGACTACTCCCTACCACCATACACTCTCCACACTCTGTCTCTTATCCCATCTTCAGACTACTGCCTACCACCATACGCTCTACACACCCTGTCTCTTATCCCATCTTCAGACTACTCCCTTCCACCATACGCTCAACACACCCTGTCTCTTATTGCATATGCAGACTACTCCCTACCACCATACGCTCTCCACACTCTGTCTCTTATCCCATCTTCAGACTGCTCCCTACCACCATACGCTCTCCACACCCTGTCTCTTATCCCACCTTCAGACTACTCTTTACCCCCATACGCTCTCCACACTCTGTCTCTTATCCCATCTACAGACTACTCCCTACCACCATATGCTCTCCACACCTTGTCTCTTATCCCATCTACAGACTACTCCCTACCACCATATGCTCTCCACACCCTGTCTCTTATCCCATCTACAGACTACTCCCTACCACCGTACGCTCTCCACACCCCTGGGTATATTTACTAAACTGCGGGTTTGGAAAAGTGGGGATGTTGCCTATAGCAACCAATCAGATTCTAGCTGACATTTTGTAGAATACAGTAAATAAATGATAACTAGAATCTGATTGGTTGCTATAGGCAACATCTCCACTTTTCCAAACCCGCAGTTTACTAAATCTAGCCCCCTGTCTCTTATCCCATCTACAGACTACTCCCTACCACCATACTCTCTGCTCGGAATTGTCTCTTATCCCATCTCCAAACCAGATTGACCTGGGCAGTCTCTGTGATTTAAATTGTTCTGACATTTAGACACATGAAAGAGGTACCGATCTCTAGAACAGGAGAAAAATTGTATAGTGTATAAATCATTATGTGCAACATTATCTATAATAAAACAGAGGTAGTTAAATGCATATATTTAGATAGAGAGAGATATAGCGAGAGAAAGAGGGAGAGATGTATTGTAGTGTATTGTAGTGTACATGAGTGATTCTACATATATTCTCCATTGCCTCGATGAAAAGCATCTTTACATGGTGCACCATAAACATCTAGCGCCTTCAATTGACCATCCCCTATGATAAAATTGTAAAATTAGATGAAACATTCACAATGTCTAGATGGTTCATTAATTCAGATTAAATTAATTTTATTAACAATATTATTATTTTATGTTTTGTAATCAATTATGCGTGTAGCTCTATGGAACGGCAATGGGCACAAAAATTGCCCCACCTTTTGCTTGTTTATATATGGCAGGATTGGAAAACATTCACACATATTGGAATCAGTCTTTGATTTCTTTAGCTGTTCGCTAGAAGAAAATCGTTCCTTTCCTCAATTTTCTTATTTTAGATGTAACTGGAATAATATAATTTTTTTTGATGACCAAAAGTATGACTAGGTTTATAGAAGAGGCTATCCCACCAATTTATTAGTAAAAAGTTTAGAGAGCACGTGGAAACTTGACCGAAAAAATCATTTGATGGGGTAAAAATAAAACCAATATATATTGACTTTTGTAACACACAAGAGGAATATTTATAATAATGGCACATTATATAGTTGGACCTAAAATTACTGCACATATCCCTAAGAAATTGTAGAACCTCCTTAAAATATATGTGTGGTACTCTCAGTAACTAACTACATTATCAGTATATGACTGGTGGTACTCTCAGTGATGTATTGTAGTTCTACATGATCAGTATATGAATGGTGGTACTCTCAGTGATATATTATAGTATTCCATTATCAGTATATGAATGGTGGTACTCTCAGTGACACAACAGTTCTGTTATATATAATAAAGTACCTCCCATTACCTAGGTAACACTCTACGGATCACACCACATCCTCTAGTTCTACACACTGCTCATTCCACTGCATGATGCTGGGTCTTATGTATTTGTGTCTCCTGGTGGGTTTTACTTCTACAGCGACTTTGAGCGGTGAGTAACAATTATTACAGCACAGTATATTACAGAGTACACATAATAAAAAGAGATGCATATCCCAAATAGCATATCACTACAGAGTCATGCATGATTATAGTTTTATATCCATATTTCAATGTATATGTACAAAACATTTTCTTGTCTCTCTTCAGTGTATTTATTATGTATTGCTTTTCTCTTCACCTAGTTAAGGAGTCGCGTTTCTCCTCCTTCGCCGGGGAGTACGGCGCCGGTGGAGGAACTGCGTTCTCTTTCTCATCAGAACAACTGAGGGGGTCAATAACGGGCCTGCGGGTGAGAGAGAACCCAAGTAATATCTTAGGGTAAGACCCCTCAGAGCATTGCTCCCTCCATCTTCCATCCTTCTCTCTATTTCATGAAAATAGCTGCCCTTCAATCTGTACATCGTGGTTTCTTCACCTCTCCATTCCACCACAGTGGAGCACCGGCTCTCCATTTCTGTAGGAGACTGCCTATGTCTCACACAAAAGTCCTCCTTTCTATCTGCAGAATATCTCTCCTGTGTATCGTCCCCACAGAGCATCTCTTCCACTTATGTCTTCATATCTATTTTTACCTCCAGCATCCAGTTCAAGTATGGTGGCTCCTGGGGGCCCTATTTTGGGAATCCGTCAGGTACTCTCCTTGAGGTCTTACTGCACCAGGGAGAAAACATCACCCAGGTGTCAGGGAAAACGTCCACTTACGTTAACGAGCTGATGTTTGTGACGAGCCGAGGAAGAGTACTTAGATTTGGCCAACCCTCAGGCAACAGCTTCAATGATTTCCCTCTGTTTGAGGGCACCGTCCTCCGATACGCCAGTGGCCGATCTTCTACTGTCATACACAGCATCGGTTTCCACTGGGGCCTCCCAAGATGAGAGCAACGCAAGGAGGAATCCCAGGGATGGAAGATGAGAAACCCAACGCGGATTCCAGCATTGCCAAGAACATCCCAACTCCATTAATGTCCTTCTGTCCTCCAGGAATGACCAATCAGCCCTGAGAAATCTTTTTACCCCCTACCAACGATTGAATTTTCTGACCTATCCACATCTAGAGATCTATTCTATAATAAATAAATGTACTATTGGTTGAACGTCTCATGTTATTTGATGATGGCGGGGAAATCTCTTGTGGAAACTGCAATAGTCAGTGCAATGATTAGATTTAGCCACAAGATGGCGATGTTCTAAAACAGACAATTTGTTGTGCTGTCAGCTTCTTGCAAATCTTAAGATAACTACAGCTCCTAATTGTCCCAAAATTCAGGACTTTTGTCTAGACCTCCGGGCCGGCCGATAAGTGTGTCCTAATATGAGTATTACATTTAGGAGATTGGGAGGGTTTTAGGCAATTCTAGCACTTCAGAAACACTAGGTATGTCCCAGGTAAATATATGGCCAATGTCACCCACCTTTCAGAGGTGCAGACACTGGGCCTGATTCATTAAGGATCTTAACTTAAGAAACTTCTTATTTAAGTCTCCTGGACAAAACCATGTTACAATGCAAGGGGTACAAATTAGTGTTCTGTTTTGCACATAAGTTAAATACCGACTGTTTTTTCATGTAGCACACAAATACTTAATAGCTTATTTGTACACTGAAATTTAAAGTTGATACTTGTGTATTACATGAAAAAACAGTCAGTATGGGGTTTCTATTAAAGACTCTGATATATATATATATATATATATATATATATATATATATATATATATATATATATACATATATAGGAGTTCTATTGATGATTATACTATATACGGGGTTCTAATGTTTTGCCCCAGGGCACTTAGTACATATTTTGAAGACTATAATATTAAGTTAATAATAAATAGCAATAGTAATGAAATCTGTAGCGTCTTATAAATAAATGATGATGATAGTAAACGTTGTGGTATTATGAGAAGTGATTCAACAGTTGTTTCAGGAATAAAAGAGACTCTCAGTAATGATCCCGTTGTCTTTTGTCTGCAATTACCTATAAGTGAGACGTATACAGTCTGCATGGCTGTAGACAAGGCAGATCAGTCATTGACCAAGGTCAGTAGGGATGTGGGATAGACATGACCAGAAATTAGTTATACGTATAAAGGATGGAGTGACTGTCTTGGCGAGGGATCCTGTTAGTGACAGATCTAATAGCAGGACAGAAGAAGAGAGAGGTTAGACAGAGGCCCAGGGCACCGAGCTGGGATGTCAATGTGAAGATACTGACAGCGGAGGCCGGCTCTCTAGACGTGTTATTAACTATGTGCAACCAGTCGTATACTGTGTATCAGAGGTAGGAATCTGTGACACTGCAGCGGGTATGGAACTACAAGTCCCAGCACACCATGCAACCTCTAGACACTAGTCTTCATTTATGAAGCCCACTCAATGATTTTGTACCGATGGATAGTCCACCTAGCGCAAAGGAAGATGCCCGGATATTCAGCGCTCTCATGAGGCGCCTCCGCAGCTAGAACTGCGTCTAGGTGTGCGGAGAAAGAGACGCACTGCGCAAAAGTGTAACTAGTGCTCAGACTCCAGCCCGATATTTATTTCCTTAAACAGTTTTTTTTCAAGTTTTTTTCTTAAAATACTGCTCAGTTTAGACTCGTTTAGCGATTATATTAACCGTCAGAGTGAGGGGAGATGGGGACTTCCTGTATTACGTGGCACTTTTGTGTGTGTGAGGCTTTTTGTTACGTTGCTTGGAATGTGCTGAAATACAACACGGAGACGCAAGGAAAGTCCCTAAAAATATCCCCCCCTTTTATCTAACCGCAGTTATCCCACTCTACAAACTAAAATCAAATTTTTGCATTGCTCTGCAAAACTAGACGCATCACTGCGACGACTCTGTACTTAGCAAGAGATGACCTAACTCCGTTCAACTCCTCCCATCGGCCTGGGCAAACTACCATTTCTCAGCAAACTCCGCCAAGAACCCATGAGCTTAGGTTACAATCTAGGCACGCTTACGCAAATTAGCGTGCTTGGCTGGATCAAAATTTTGAACTGTGTATCATCCATTCTACAATCTGTACATAACCCAAACTAAGCGACCCAGTGTTGTCACATAGTGGTTCTTCCTCAGAGCGCTGGGGTCATGAGTTCAATTCACGACCATGACCTCATCTGTGTGGAGTTTGTATGCTCTCCCCGTGTTTGCGTGGGTTTCCTCCAGGTGCTCTGGTTTCCTCCCACACTCCAAAAACACACTAGTAGGTTAATTGGCTGCTATCAAATTGCCCTTAGTCTCTCTCACTGTGTGTGTGTGTGTGTGTGTGTGTGTGTGTGTGTGTGTATTAGGAGATTTAGACTGTAAGCTCCAATGGGACAGGTACTGATGTGAGTGAGTTCTCTGTACCGCGCTGCGGAATTAGTGGCGCTATATAAATAGCTGCTGCTGATGATGATAGGTATGTCTTTTTGTCTATATACTGTTATTCAAGACCTACAGTAACACAGTATTTATATAATATTCACTGTAAGATTATATATTCCATCTTGCACAAAACACTTAAGAATATAATGCTGTAATTGATAGGAGGTATTCTCTAACTGCTCGACTCTGTCTACAACCAGCTCTGTGTGATGCCATACTGATCTTATGTTTAGTAATGGAGCTCACAATAAGCTTGACGCGTTTCATCGTCATCCTGGCAATTTCATCTTAAAGCTTTTGTATTGAAACCTGGGATATTATGGTATACTCAGCTTCACTGGATTTTTTGTGTGGGTCTCCTGTGTGAATCTGTCCAGCGCAGTCCGATTTCAGCGTATATATCGTATCACTGCTATTATCGCTTACATAATCAGAATGCTAATTATTATTATTAATAATATTTATTTATATAGCGCCACCGATTCTGCAGCGCTGTACAGAGAACTCATTCACATCAGTCCCTGCCCCATTGGGGCTTACAGACTAAATTCCCTAATATACACACATACACACACAGACAGACAGACAGACAGAGAGACTAGGGTCAATTTGTTAGCAGCCAATTAACCTACCAGTATGTTTTTGGATTGTGGGAGGAAACCGCAGCACCTGGAGGAAACCCACGTAAATACGGGGAGAACATACAAATCATATCCTCATGGATAAGTCCACTCCTAGCACCATTGAACTCATGACCCCAGTGCTGTGAGGCAGAAGTGTTAACCACTGAGCCACCGTGCTGCCCATCAAAACTTGTTACAATTGGGGCATACTAGCGATCTCTTATTGTATTGTGTCCAACTGCAGATTCAAGGCACACTTTGTGCTCGCTTTGGGAACGTTTTTCTTAATGTAATCGCTGTCTCTCTGACTTATTACGTATATCATGTATTTATATACATATATTTATACCAATTTATACCCCCTGATTGTGGTTTATTATGGTATATTAACTTGTATTGCTATGTACGCTTTCTGAGAATATTGATCATTTTAACATGATTGATTTATTTATTGTTAATATTTTATATTTATTCAAGTGAATTTATACTTTGCACATTTCAGTTTTTTTATTACTATTGCACCGATTGTCAATCACACATCACCAAATATTATTATTTAAATGTCTCATATCAGCGGCAGAATGTTTGTTTATCGTTGGAGGTGAGCAGAGTTTAGGTGAGACCTGCGAGGGCTGATTAACACCGGCCCGAGGGTGCCAACTGCTAGCAGCAAATTTAGATTACAATGTAAAGATCTTCCTGCTTATACGATCTTCCTGCTTATACGCTGTTCCCAAAAGCTTGCCATCACATGCATTGTACCTGAGAGGGCACCTGATGGGGTAGAGGGTGTGCCTGGTGGGCAGACAATTAGGATCACAGCTGGTGGGAGAGGGAAGTGAAGGCAACGAGTCTGACGGACTATGTGATAAGCAATAATAAAAGCAGAATTTCCAGTTACTTTTCAGGGACTGGATGGGTGTCGGGAAGGGAACATACATTATGGTCAAAGCTGGGGAAAAAGTAGAATGGAAAATATTTATTCTCAAACTCATAATACTTTAGTATCTGTTTTATAAAGGTCTAGTAACAGTTTCCTTCAGATGTAAACCAAGCAATTATGAACAAAGGCTTGTTAACTGTCTCTCACTCTTATATCTTGTTGACACCAGGAATAATCATCATTTATTTATATAGCACCACTAATTCCACAGCGATGTACAGAGAACTCACATCAGTCCCTGCCCTATTGGAGCTTACAGTCTAAATCCCCTAGAGACTAAGGGCAATTTGATAGCAGCCAATTAACCTACCAGTATATTTTTTGGAGTGTAGGAGGAAACCGGAGCACCCGGAGGAAACCCATGCAAAAACATGGGGAGAACATTCAAACTCCTCACAGATAAGACCATGGTCGGGAATCAAACTCATGACCCCAGTGCTGTGAGGCAGAAGTGCTAAACACTAAGCCACCGTCATGCCCAATATATTTGTGTCACTCAGTCTACCTATGTTAATTTTATTTAATTTTTCCCCAGAAAAATAGAGCTTTCTTTTGATAATAAATGCATATAAATTGGTATATTTATTGCTCTAGGTAAAGCTCTCTCACTTTATCCGGAGCTCTGCTCCAAATCGTACAAGAAGGGTCTGATTGGGAGTGGAAATCACGTTCAGAGTTCATGAGGCGTCCGCTTGACAACAGACGCACCCCCCACTTCATGTGTTTGTCTATGCGGCCGAGTGCTAAAACCTCTAATTACAAGTTACTGGTAGGTTTGGGTGTTCGTCATCATCATCATTATTATCATCCACTACTTACACCTCCCCCTGATCGACCGCAATTAAAAACATTTTTTCAGCCGTATCTACGTCCCAGCCTGAATCCGTACAGGGGCAAACGCAGGATTTTTAAGGGGTTACCCCCCCCCTTAAAAATAGAAAAATAAAATATATATCTATATCTATATATATATAGAGAGAGAGAGAGAGAGACAGCTGCTGCGCATGCAGGCGCGCATGCGCAGCAGCTCCATTGCGGCGACGCTGAATTGTACAGCAGCCGCGGCGCTGTCAAAGAAATTGTAGTACAATACAGCACCGCCGTTGACGCTTGTTTGACAGCACCGCGGCTGCTTACAGTATAGTGCTGCTGTGTAGGGGCAATGTTTAGCGCCCGATCGTTCACAGAGGGCAGGGGTGTGTGCGCCTCTGCCGTATGCAATTTCGAGATCACGTCCTTACTGTACATTGCCTAATTCCAACACCCTTTCCCTCCCCCGTCACACTTCTTCTGACATTAGTCGCAATTGTAATACAAAAGTGGAAGCTGCTCAAATCAATTTATAGGCCATAACAGGTGCTGAAAGGGTGGGGTTATCCTGCAAGGAACATACACACAACATTTTTTCCCCCAGCACACTGCTATAGCCAGCAACAGATCTGCCATTTCTACTGTAGATAAAAATGCAAAAGTCTTTGTTGCACACATTTGCAAATGTATGTTTAAGCCATCCTGCCACGCCAAGGCGCTTTTGCATATAGGATGGTCCTACTCTAAACAATGAGAGTCCCTATATTTGGGCCATACATATGTGTTTTTAAATTGAGAGCTAACTTACCAAAGAGGTACCCCAGAAGCCTCCAAATAGCAATCCAATGTCAGCAGTCCCCCTCAGCTACTGACACCAACATGCCTCTCAGACAAATACAAAAGTGGAAGCTGCTCAAATCAATTTATAGGCCATAACAGGTGCTGAAAGGGTGGGGTTATCCTGCAAGGAACATACACACAACATTTTTTCCCCCAGCACACTGCTATAGCCAGCAACAGATCTGCCATTTCTACTGTAGATAAAAATGCAAAAGTCTTTGTTGCACACATTTGCAAATGTATGTTTAAGCCATCCTGCCACGCCAAGGCGCTTTTGCATATAGGATGGTCCTACTCTAAACAATGAGAGTCCCTATATTTGGGCCATACATATGTGTTTTTAAATTGAGAGCTAACTTACCAAAGAGGTACCCCAGAAGCCTCCAAATAGCAATCCAATGTCAGCACTCCCCCTCAGCTACTGACACCAACATGCCTCTCAGACAAATACAAAAGTGGAAGCTGCTCAAATCAATTTATAGGCCATAACAGGTGCTGAAAGGGTGGGGTTATCCTGCAAGGAACATACACACAACATTTTTTCCCCCAGCACACTGCTATAGCCAGCAACAGATCTGCCATTTCTACTGTAGATAAAAATGCAAAAGTCTTTGTTGCACACATTTGCAAATGTATGTTTAAGCCATCCTGCCACGCCAAGGCGCTTTTGCATATAGGATGGTCCTACTCTAAACAATGAGAGTCCCTATATTTGGGCCATACATATTAGTCGCAATTGTGTAAGATCATTTTCTGAGCAAGAAAACACAAAGATACACCAGGCAAATGGGCGTAGGCCTCACAGTGAATCAGGTCCGCAGTCTCTCATTACCCGTACTGCTATACACCGAGGAGAGCTGCCTTCTTCTACAAGACCACAACATTCACAGGAGAATGTGCAGGACGATACTGGTCATCCTGGAGACAGGAATAGTCCCAAGTGAGCTAACATTGTCTTCATTCTCAAAATTACACACCGTGTGTAGTATTTTTTATATACACCTGGTTTATTATAACATTGCTTTCTTAAATATAATGCAATAAAACATTACACTATTTACTGACTAACAGACAGATGTGTTATAAATATAATTGAACACAAAATCTAATTGAGTCCGTGTACAAGTCATCTATAGTCTATATATCTGCTGCTCTATACTAGTTGTGTTTCCTGCTGTCTGATGGGTGAGGGGAGTTAGGATTCGGGCACACAGGTATAATGAAGGGACATAGCACAGAATCCCTGTGTTGTATCTGCTGGAGCTCTTAGATCTTGCAGAGACTGATCCAGGCCCAGCTAACAAGGCTGCTAATGGGAGATTTCTGGGAACGTCTGAGTGGTGATAAGAGGGGCTCAGGGGGGACCAGTCACACAGACCTGACAGCGCTGCTGGGGAAGCGCTTGTCACAGTTACTGTCAGCTGATGAGACCTGAGCCATCCTCTGCTGGCACCTGAGACACCGCAGCCTGAGGGAAGATCCGTCCTGCTCACTGTGTGTGACAGATCTGACCAGCTCCGAGCCAGCCTGAAATCTCTGGTGTCTGTATGATTTATATTCTCAGTATCCACATCTCCATCACTGGTCCTCATACACCTGGGCAGAAGAGCTGACACTCTGCTCATCACTGGTCCTCATACACCTGGTCACAGGAGCTGACACTCTGCTCATCACCCATCATCATACACCTAGGCACAAGAGCTGACATTCTGCCCATCACTCATCCTCATACACCTGGGCACAAGAGCTCACACTCTGCTCAGCACTGGTCCTCATACACTGGACACAAGAGTTGATACTCTGCCCATCACTCATCCTCATCCACCTGGTCACAAGAGCTGACACTCTGTTCATCACTGGTCTTCATACACATGGTCACAAGAGCTGACACTCTGCTCATCACTGGTCCTCATACACTGGACACAAGAACTGACACTCTGCTCATCACTGGTCCTCATACACTGGACACAAGAACTGACACTCTGCTCATCACTGGTCCTCATACACCTGGTCACAAGAGCTGACACTCTGCTCATCACTGGTCCTCATACACCTGGTCACAAGAGCTTACACTCTGCTCATCACTGGTCCTCATACACTGGACACAAGAACTGACACTCTGCCCATCACTGGTCCTCATACACCTGGTCACAAGAGCTGACACTCTGCTCATCACTGGTCCTCATACACTGGACACAAGAGTTGATACTCTGCTCATCACTGGTCCCTATACACCTGGTCACAAGAGTTGATACTCTGCTCATCACTCATCCTCATACACCTGGTCACAAGAGCTCACACTCTGCTCATCACCCATCCTCATACACCTGGTCACAAGAACTGACACTCTGCTCATCACTGGTCCTCATACACCTGGTCACAGGAGCTGACACTCTGCTCATCACCCATCATCATACACCTGGTCACAAGAGCTTACACTCTGCTCATCACTGGTCCTCATACACCTGGTCACAAGAACTGACACTCTGCTCATCACTCATCCTCATACACCTGGTCACAAGAGCTCACACTCTGCTCAGCACTGGTCCTCATACACTGGACACAAGAGCTGACACTCTGCCCATCACTCATCCTCATCCACCTGGTCACAAGAGCTGACACTCTGCTCATCACTGGTCCTCATACACCTGGTCACAAGAGCTGACATTCTGCCCATCACTCATCCTCATACACCTGGTCACAAGAGCTTACACTCTGCTCATCACCCATCCTCATACACCTGGTCACAAGAACTGACACTCTGCTCATCACTGGTCCTCATACACCTGGTCACAAGAACTGACACTCTGCCCATCACTCATCCTCATACACCTGGTCACAAGAGCTTACACTCTGCTCATCACTGGTCCTCATACACCTGGTCACAAGAGCTCACACTCTGCTCATCACTCATCCTCATACACCTGGTCACAAGAACTGACACTCTGCCCATCACTCATCCTCATACACCTGGTCACAAGAGCTTACACTCTGCTCATCACTGGTCTTCATACACATGGTCACAAGAGCTGACACTCTGTTCATCACTGGTCCTCATACACCTGGTCACAAGAGCTCACACTCTGCTCAGCACTGGTCCTCATACACCTGGGCACAAGAGCTGACACTCTGCCCATCACTGGTCCTCATACACCTGGTTACAAGAGCTGACACTCTGCCCTTTACTGGCGCTCATACACCTGGTCACAAGAGCTGACACTCTGCCCATCACTGGTCCTCATACACCTGGTTACAAGAGCTGACACTCTGCCCTTTACTGGCGCTCATACACCTGGTCACAAGAGCTGACACTCTGCCCATCACTGGTCCTCATACACCTGGTCACAAGAGCTGACACTCTGCCCATCACTCATCCTCATACACCTGGTCACAAGAGCTGACACTCTGCTCATCACTGGTCCTTATACACCTGGTCACAAGAGCTGACACTCTGCCCATCACTGGTCCTCATACAGTTGGTCACAAGAGCTGACACTCTGTCCATCACTAATCCTCCTACACCTACCTGGACACAAAAGCTGACAATCTGTTCATTACTGATCCCCATACACATGGTCACAGGAGCTGACACTCTGCTCATCACTCGTCCTCATACACCTGGTCACAAGAGCTGACACTCTGCTCATCACTGGTCCCTATACACCTGGTCACAGGAGCTGACACTCTGCCCATCACTCATCCTCATACACCTGGGCACAAGAGCTGACAATCACTCATCTCTCATGCTTTTACAAAGAAAAACCTACAGGAGTAATACAGGAGTTACAGCGTGGAGCAGTCAGTACTCTCCCCGGACACAAGATGAAGAAGAGAAAAATTGAGACGATAACTTTTAAATAAATCCGGAGAACATGTTCTGGAGAAGAGCATTTCAGGGGAAAACAAGTGATAAAACATGATGTAATATCCTTCGGCCTTCTATATTGTTACATTGTAAACCAGGACACCGATGTGACCTGCAGCTTGTGCGGCCTATAAAACTCATCGTTTTATGATACCTCAGTGGTGCCATAAAATCCCCTACGTGCAGCGTTGTGAAACGCTGGTGTCACACAAGCAGGTTTTGTGTCCAGCATATAACTCCCCCAGGGACTGGTGTTTAACCTCTATAACTGCACCTTGGCGGCAGCATAATCTCAGGTTCTTGTCACATCATCGTGGATTTGCTCTACAACCCCTGTCCGCAGCCTCCATAGACCACATCCACAGCAGAGAGTGCCCGTATGGCACCTCCATTTGGCATCCATCATCGAACGCTTTCAAACGACTGATGTGGCACAAGAGCTGACACTCTGCCCACCCACTCAGGTGACAAGTTGGAGCTTTTTATTTTACCTTCAAAAAGGCAAAATCTTGGTCAAGTGCAAAAGGGGCATTTTGCTATTGACGAGACTGCAAAATGTTACAGGTCCATGGGGGGGGTAAATGTATCAGGCTGTGAATTTTTCAGGCGGGTCTGAAGAGTGGAGATGTTGCCTATAGCAACCAATCAGTTTCTATTTATGATATATTTAGTATATTCTACCAACTGATAGCTAGAATCTGATTGGTTGCTATAGGCAACTTCTCCACCTTTCAAATTCTCCAGAAACTCACCGCTTGATACATTTACCCTGTGACTTTAATACATTATTATTTCTAAAAAAGATCTTAACCATACTTGTGCGCCTGGTGGCCCCCTGGTCTCTAATCAGCCTCCATACTTCCTCATTCATGTCTTTACCAGCCCATAAGTGGCCGCTGGATAATTCTGATGTTAAGAGACGTTTAAAGGGCCTGATAATAAGAGTTCTGCATAATGATGCAACTTAGAATTTCATAAGGTATGATGACCCTGGATATGGATAATACTGACATTAAGAGACTAAACAAGGTAACCGTTTCCTCGACTCCCACAGTACAGTGTACCTTGGTTACTCCTGCAGCCGTTAAGCACATGGAAAGTGACAGATCCATATATGTCCCCAACCCCAATTACCCCGAACTACAACATGCAACGAGAGTCATTGGCGGATTAATCTAACCTCTAACTGCTTCTATTTTGTCCCATTATTGACGGTTTCGGTCACCGGGGGAAACGTTGTAAATGGCTCCGTCACAGATATTCTCTTCTAAAAGATTCTTCCGTTCATGTCTTGGCTGAGGCCCCCGGAGGATAATCACTAATCCCTCACATGCTGGAACCAGGAGCCGTATCTTCGCCTATTAGCAGAAGAAAAAACCTTTGTAAATGCTAACTCTTCCCTGACACTGAGAACTAATTAAATGTGATTAATGAGGGAATTTACAGCAGCGCCTCGGTTCTCTGGTGTACAGGAACAACACTCCGAGCAGCGGACGAAATCCCGACATTTAGGGAAGTTGAGAGGGAAACAGCGAAGGGGTCTCCATGTTACTGCTGTCCTTTTACACATTGGAAGGAATTTAAATTTTCTAAAAAAAATCTGAGTAAAACTGAGAAATTGTTTTTCCTTTATCCCTTTTTTCATATTTTTTGCAATATGTGCAGTATAAATTTTTTTTCTCACTATTATTGAACTCTTGTTCCCTTGAAATGAATATTTATATTCTGTGGAGCTTTCCCCGTTCAAGAGATGAAAAAATAAGTCCTTAGATTGCGTTAGCACGACAGGTATAGAAACGAGAAAAGTACCCGCGTAAATAAATACGTTTCCTCGTGCAAACACACTGAGGCATACTCAATTGATAAACAGGACAGTTCAGTTCAGAAATGCCCTCAGGCCCAATCAGCCAGCTATTCGCCTGTTCTGCCTTCCAAGGGGAGCTGGTGAAATAATTAACGTGCTCACAATACCATGTCCTCACCTGAGTTGCTGCAGTAGATCTGCAACAACCGCTGGTGAGTGGATGTGATGTGTAATTAAAGTGGACTAATAAAGTCGTCTGTGAGTAGCAGCGTTAATTGCAAGTTCCCTCCTCTCACCCACTGGCACAGCAGAGCATCTGCATTATAGCGTGGCCAGTGTGCCAAGCAGTTTAGCTGGGCAGAGCAATCTCCGCTCCTCCAGCCCCCAGGCCAGAAAGGAGCACTAAGGAAGAGACTGGCATTGGAAGGACACTGGGCTGCCTGATAAATTACTGTATAAAGCTGAGCGGTATAATGCTGGTGCATACAAACCCGTCCATGGAGCTCTGAAGCCGAGATAGTAGGAACTGCACCTTTCCCATAAATTAAGGAGGCATGTAGCAGTACTCACATGCTCCCAGAAGTACTCACATGCTCCCAGTTCATAAGCACAAAGATGTCTGCTTGTGGGGCTCTTAGGGAAACCAGACAAATGCACAGGGATAGAGAGTTCGTAGTCAACGGGCCAGGGTTATAGGCACCAAGGCAGAGGGGTAAGGTGGGGCAAGAGCAAGGTGCCAGGTCAATTGGAAATAAAGGTTAAACCCGTTTGGCTTCCCCTCTCGCCAGAACAAGTTGCATTGACTGTATAAGCAATGTTACATAACCATATCTGCGTTAAGTGTATATGTGCTATAATCTATAACAGTTCACTCTTCTTAAAAGTTGCCAGATGGTTTCTCTGTGCACCACTTGTACTGCGTACTGTGCCCTCTAAAAAAACCATAATCAATTGGGCACATTGGGGTCGCTGACAGCTGGCACTACTTTCACCCAAAGAGACCAGGAGGTGTTTTTAGATGCTCAAATACTGGGGTAATCACGCTCATTTTGGGGATAAGTGAAATCTCTTTGTTTGTCATCGTGTCCTAGCAGACTTCCCGAAGCCAAGCATTTCAGGGGGCGCGCTGACCATGTGAGGGAGGAGGGGGAACCAGCGACATTCCCTCAACTGAGCAGGTCCCAATCTAGAGAGACTTTGCAATCTATGCACCCTCCTTGGGAAGAAGAAAGGTGTTAAAATAGGGCTGCTCCCTCTAAGATAGTTCTATTTTGGACAGTATTAACTAGGGCTTACAGCTCCTGTTAGACTGCTCTAGGATTGCTAGAAGGAACTTTGGATTATAGCTTTAAATCTCTGCATCTTTGCCACTTTGTGAGCCTGCTAAAAAGCAGAGAGATCTTGGGCTTGGTCCCTACCTTTCTGGTAGAGGAGTGAAAAGGATCACATCCATTAGCAGCATCAGTGCTCTGGTAAAGGTGATTGTAGCTTCATTAGGATAGCTTTGTGTGTGAGTCTTGTAGTAAGTACTGTAAATTGCTGTAGTGTGTTTTGTTATACAGTTAAGTACGTTTACTTTAACCAGCTACTTGCCTGTGTGACTTTTGAACCCTCAGAGCTTCTTGCGTCAAATTAGCACATAAGTCTGCCTCCGGGCAAACCAGCCAGGTGGTGCGGCTAACGATTTAAACATTAACCCGGCATCCTTACATAAGGTCCTAAGCAGAAAGTCAAAGCAGTCAGCTATCAAACCGTCAGGAACAGAGCAGGAGAAGCAACACAGTAGAACTCCATCAAATATATTCTGATATCAACATAGACAAAGGTACAGCCAGACCTGGACTTATAATGGAACGTTAGCGATTAGAACAGTTGGACTCAACTCGACTGCAGGACAGAAGATCATCATATGATTTTTGAAAGGGAAGACAGCAGATGTGAATGTGTTTGTATTTAATATTTTTTTTTTATTGAAAATGTGACTTACACATTTATTAATAACTATAAAGACACTCTTCTCTGTTGTGTACATGACACTTCAATCCATTACTATGATACTTACCAACTCTCCCTGAATGTCAGGGAGACTCCCTGAAATAGGGGTGATCTCCCTCACTCCCTGAAGAGTCTGGCATTCTCCCGGATGCTGAGCCAGTACAAGACGTTGTTGGCTTCGCAATCTGTGGCATGATGACACAGATCAGAAATTGTATCCCATGTCCATGTATTGATGCCTATGGAGGAGGCCATTTTCATGGAGAAGAAGATTTAATCAAAGACGGACGGGTAAGACAACATGACTTCAGTAATGGAAACGAAATGTAAAAGACACTTCAGTCTCTGGAGATTCATTAGCTGCTTTTCTATAACGCATAGTTGCCTACTTTGCCGGAATGTCCGGGAGACTCTCGCATTTCTGGGAAACCTCCCGGGCTCCCGGGAGAGGAGGGTAACCTCCCGCTTCTCGCCCCCGCAATAGATAAGCGATGGGGACGGGGCTTAATGACGCAAATATCGCGTCATCTTAGCTCCGCACCCTGCTGTAATTGGTCAAACTTGTGACAATCGTTTAGGGGTGGTGCCAAAATTATGTGAATCATCAAGCCCCACCAAACACGCCCATCTCCACCGGGATCTCCCTGAAGCCAACGAGGCAAGTATGATTACTATACTGTTTACAAATAGGGTAATGTGACTTTAGCATTATTACCTACGCTGTCAAGCTGTCTCTTTACGCTATTAAATAATGTAACTTCCAGTTTCATGTATATGCCAGTCCCCTGCGAATACTCCGTACAGCAGAATGGAGCCCTGGACCTGTGTATATCACCCCATTAAGCACATAATACGATGCTGCCTTTTGATTTTCCATCCATTTGTCAGCATTGAATCTGCAAATACCAACTGCAACAGCACCTCCATCATACTCTAAAATGATTCATGTGTCTAGGTCCAACTCTTATACAACAGGGTTCTGTCTGACATCCATAATGTACCACCCCAAACTAAGGGATCCCTGAAATACACTGCCACCCTGTACAGGCTACAGAGGCTGCGGAGGAACAAACACCTTAGCAACAAAATTTAAAACGAACATATACACCTACTAAATCTCCCATGCCTCCTACTATAGGGAAATCCCTGCATGAAGCGAAGCCGATGGGACACGAAGACCCAATCTTTAGCGCATCCCCCCCCCCCTCCACAGCGCAGCCTCTGCACAATCACAGTGCAAGCCCAATGTGCAAGATGCTGCAAGTAAAAGCACTATGAATAAATGACAAGCTGTGTGTATGAATTCCCCGAAATCCAGAGCTGGAGCGCAGGAGAAAAGGGGGAGCACACAGACAACAGGCCTCGGGGGGGGGGGGGGGAGAAGCGGCCAGGAAACGGCTGATTGGAGACGGAATACTAGGAAATGTAGAGTGTGGCACGTGGTACACGCCAGCACAGATGCCCAGAGACAAAGAGGCATCAGGCAGGGATGAGATATCGACTCTGAGAGAGGCAAAGAGTTAATCTGGCCTAGGGGCAAGATGTGGGCACCAGGCACAGTTAATAAAGTTTAAGCCCTCCTGGAACCCCTTATTGTCAGGAAGCAATGCTGTACACTTACAATGTAAAGTTTCCCTGTATAGTAATATTTCATGTAATGCTGATTTATATACCCATATCTCTAACAGAATGGATATCCCCACATCCAGCTGGAAGTTGTACCCTGCTGCCCCTTTACCCTGTGTCTTATGTTTAGATCCCCAGAAAAGCCCAATTATGGTTATCCTATCGGGACACAACAGCTAAGCCAAGCGTTGCTACCTTCACCAGAAGTTGCTTGCAATGTGACAGATTAGCCCCCAGGTTTCTACATTTAAGGGGTTATACTAGGGAAGGAACCAAACTCTTCCCGCTGTAAAGTGCTCACTTGGCGTTGTCCCTAAAGTGTGGTTCATCATTGTCCCAACCGGTTATCTCCCAACCGAGCGGAGTCTTCGTGCCCTTGTGTCTCCGCTGAAAGCAAGATGATGCCCGGCCTGAACCGCCGTCACCTCCGCAGTACAGCAGGATAAGCGAAAAGATCGCCGGGCAGTCTCTTGGCTCTCTGGCCTAATATGTGTTTCCGATGTCTGTATTGCTATAGACAGTATTTTTATTAGTGATTAAGCCCAATTAGTGTTTTTTGGGTTAAAATAAAGTATTCTTTTACAGATATTTGGTTAGAAATGAAGCCTTACCCACAGCACAATACCGAGTAAAGAGTCTAAAATAGTCATAGTTAACTTGGGCATTGTGACATTGGTGGCAGCGGTGGGATCATCTAGCACACAGGTTTGCGATCAGGGGCCCTGCAAATACCTGATCCAACACAAAATGATACTGTGCTTAGTTGGTAAAGATAGTCCTCCCTATGTACATAAATACTAAGAAATGGATGATCTGTAAGCCGGGGGAAAGAATAAGCACTTGAAGGAGCTATGTCAGCAGAAGGAAACACATCAGGCAACAGGGATTAGTTACTCAAACTTTTGGCTAATGCCCAGGGAACTAGGAGGAAAGGAAAAACCGCTTTGCGGTTACCCAAGAGACCTACTAAACAAAGTTCAGCAATCAGATAAAAATACAGTCCATAGCCATATGAATTTTGCCCTCAAACTACGGCTAAATGGTGACAGAATGGAGGTGTTGCCAATGCCAAACCAAACACCTACAAAGAGTTTGTGCTCTCGGTCAGAGAAAAATTCCATCACTCCCACCGTGTCAAGATCAAATTTTTCTTTTCAATTTTGTTTGGCATAATCGTCAAGATAAAATTCCAATCGTAAAGTATGAATGTTTGGTTGTGACTACAAACCCAACATTGCATTCAGAAAACCTCACTTATCACGATTTATCCAGGACCTAAAGACTTATGAATACTCGGACAGGGTATCAATCACAGTCACCGCTTCTTTGATATTTGACAGAAAGCTTTATCCACCCAACCATTAATCAGGGGGCAGCTCTCCACCTATCTTTATAAGACAAACCACTTAATTATCCCAGTAGGCCATATCATTCAAGACCAGCACAGAGATATTCAAGATTAACACAAAAGCTTTGAACTATTCCAGAGCTATAAAATACTTTGCCAGTTCTCAGTCTTGGGTGGGTGTTTACAGCAGAGTAAGAGACGATTCTCAGGGAGGAGAGGAACAGCCAAAATAATTAAACAGGTAAGCCATCCCAGCTGATTTTTTTTCATAAGCAAATCTTAGTGGTGCAGGCGCCAATTTACATAATTGCAAATGTACTTTTTTATATTGGTATGTGTTTGTAATGTATTTATTTCAGAGGCAGTATATCATGTTTGGGTTTTGTAACTTTTCTATAGGAAGTCCCAAGTAAGCATATAAGTGCAAGGGATGTGTTTTTGAAACTGTCTGGAGACAGGTAATCTCATGTTAATGAGAACTTTTCATTGCTGAATGACCTAGAAGTCTGTTGATCCAGGACAGGAGGGGGTAATTATACTTGCTGCTAGACTCCCTATGCAAGTGATCACAGATCAATGTGAATTTTGCAAGTTAAATTTTGTTAAAAGCAAGATTAGAGAAAATGTTATATCCTGATGGTAAACATTCAATAGACAACCTCAGACGTAGTGGTGCCTCTAGCAGCAATGTCAAAAGGTGTCAAACCCCTCCAGGCTGATTTAAGTGCAGGCTGCATGAAGCACCTGGATTGGTTAGAGGGGCAGGAGGCTGGATTACCAAGCTATCATGGGGAAAGATCTATCTTAACGGTACAGAGATATCTTTAAAAAAAAAAAAGTTATCTTGTCTAAGTGTTGTTTAGAGTCGTTCAAGAGTTCAGAATAAAAGTTGACAACAACATCCAGGAGGCCTTACTTACTTTTTACACGGATTAATCAGTGTAATCCAAGTGTGGCCTCGGAAGTGCTGAACATGCACATCAATCATCCCAGCCTCCCTAACCACACTATAACATACTTACCAACTTTTGCAACCAGCTGTCCGGAAGGGTGCTCCATCTTGGGGGGCGTGGCCACGTGAATTGTGCCGTTAGGCCATGCCCCCTGTCAATCTTTGCCCATTTCAGCCTAATGGTGGGTGGGGGCAGGCCAGGTTGACACGTTTAGCCCCGCCCCCACAAATGAGGTGAGCTGGACCCGGGATGTTGTCCTGCTCTTCCGGGAGTCCGGGAGAACTCCCAAAAATTCGGAAGTCTCCTGGACATTCCGGAAGAAAAGGCAACTATGCACTATGAAGGAATATACTATCATATTACAACGGACTTCCAGTACCTCTCTGATCCTTTAGATTAGTAATGGTGTTAAAATCATCACCGAAGTTTACCTGAGTGAAACGGTTTAACTATTAACCCGCCACACGGAGCATGTCAGATGCTGACAGAGAGTATTCCCTACACTGGGCCTGATTCAACAATGAGCGCAATGTGAACGCAACTCACATGTAAAATAACTGGACCTAACGTGTATGCACGTACAGCCATATTCAAATCTAAACAGAGCTAAAGATATGTTTCCATTTTACCCTAGGTATAAGTAAGCTCTGGCTATACACCAAAAGCATGCAAAATATATACTGTATAATGAAATAAATGTACAATTCTTAATACTATAAATATTAATAAAAATCTAAAAAAAAAATTCTGTACATTTTGTTTACATGAAAAACAAAAATCAGAATGTTTTTAATGCATACTGAAAAGCATTAAACATATATACCCTGACATTGAAGGAAATGCTAAATTATCCATTCTCTCATCATCTCCTGTCTTGACTACTGCAACCTCCTGCTATCTGGCATTCCTGACCCCATATATCCACACTTCAGTCCATCCTAAATGCTGCTACAAGACTGATCTTCCTCTCTCACTGCTCCACATCTGCTGCAGCACTTTACAAATCCCTACACTGGCTCCCTGTGTCCTCCAGAATCCAATTTAAATTACTCACCCTTACCTACCAAGCCCTCTACAACACTACCCCAACATACATCTCAAATTTCATGTCAAAATACTCTCCCTCCCGCCCTCTTAGATCTACCTCTGACCTGCGCCTTGTCTCGTAACCACCTCTCACTCGCGCCTACAAGACGTCTCCCGTGCCGCTACCCACTTGTGGAATTCCCTACCACGATCAATCAGCCTTCAAAGCTATAGATGCTCTTTGAAAACCCATCTTTTTTTTAGAGGTGACCTTATTCCTGACTATTCACACTAATGCACCCTCACAACTATCCCAATCTCCACTCTGAGCCACACTCACTCCTCTTGTTTCAGCTGTGCCCTCTTCAACTTAGAATGTAAGCTCTGTTATGAGCAGGGTCCTCCGTACCCTTTGTTTTCATGTTTGTGTGGTGGCCGAGTATTAATGGGATTCCCTTCCCTTACCTTGTCCTCCAGACGCGATTCAGGTTCTTTGATATTCGGACATCCGGTGGTCAGGAGATAAATACTTCAATGAGAGGGACAAGGATTGGTCAAATAACTTGGGTTTAATAATAATGCGGTAAAGATCATTTTGGTAAGCCACCGCGCCACTGACCCCTTCAACTCAATGGTAATGACAAAATATTCATTTGATCAACATAGAGCACAATAGCATTTAACATATAATAACAATAAATCAATTTTCAGGCAAATCACATGACATTAACATCATCTAAAACATTTGGTGCACCAATATTATCTTGGTAACGTTACCATATTTTACACTCAGTCCTGGGTTGAACTGTGCACAGGAATTTAGTAGAAGTGCTGCACGTGGTTGGGGCCCATAAATTACTTTTTCACGCCAAATAAGCTGATGATCTTTTGTATTACACAGTCTCTGTTGTGTGTACTCACAGTCTCTTTATTTTCTCTCCTCTCACACTGTTCTCAGTACATAGCTCAGTCTGTTTAGTGTGATGTCACAGATCTCTATACTGCTTATTTGTTTTCAGTACTTTCCTTGTTACTCACACCTCTCTTTGGCTCACTTCTTATCTTCTTCTCTCTCAGTCTATGCAGACACTGGGATCTCTCTCCCTCAGAAGTCTAGAACTGTCCTCTCCCCACTGCCTTCTAGGAGTTCACAGTTATTACCAAAGTTAGTGGACTTGTTGCTATGCCACACACCCCTCCTTCCTGTCACTCCCGGCAACCACCAACCACTCCTCCTTCCTGTCACTCCCGGCAACCACCAACCACTCCCAACTGTCACTTCTCCCTAAGGAAACATTTTTTTTTTTTTTAAAATCTTTATAAACACTTTTAACAATTAACAAATTAAATTAACAAATTAAAAACATATAGATACACCCCAGGGTACTCAGATTTTGGGGCACCACATCTGTGTTTATTTTGTCTGCCTTGTGTCTCCCTGTTTTATGTGTTTTATGTATGTGCTGTTTTCCCTACTGTGGCGCCTTACAAATCTGCAATAATAATAATAACAAAACTTTGGGCCTTATCTCTGTGTTACACCTTCAGCGATGCCCTAGGCATCAACCTAATTTCCCCAAATTCTGCAATGCCTGAGAAGGAACAAAGAAGCAGAAGAGATACACGAGAGAGGTAAACGTCCTATTATTTCCACAGCGTGCATACCTTCTCAACATCAAGCATTTGTGCAGAATGAAACATAAAAAGAATGCAACAAACAGAGCAATAATGGAATATTACCCAGCACAGGCGGTTTGGGGCGGCTTGCGAATAAATGTCTCCGCGTTTGAAGAGACAGAAGGCAGTTATACATATGCCTGAGCTATAAAGGTTCCATAGAGAGAGATCACACAGATTTATTTAGCTACAGCAGCAATAAAATCTCTGTCAACTCCATCGCCCCCATGTTCATTTTGGACTCTTCCGAACACGCAGATCCTTAGACATTTTTCTATGGAGCCAGGAGTTTAATGTTATTACGCATGATGAGAAAGATGACACCAAAAAGGTGGGAGGACATTTCTCCCAATTTCCCTTTCTAACCCATCAAGCTGGTCCTTACTAAGCTGTGTTAAAACAGCGCCACGGCACAATCATAGTATATCACATGCAATTTCCTGATCCAGGTACGTAGGAGCACATCTATCAGAGCTAGCTTCCTACTGCACCACCTAAAGACTACGTCCACCAAGATGACCTTGATCCAAGGTCAATGTGCTACAGGGCAATACTTGACGTGGATTTTCTAACCCAACCAAGAGGCGTTCTACTAGTAATGTCATGAACGCCTTGTGTTACCAACAGCCAGACGTAAGAGGACCAAACCCTAGCACAGTAAACCGAAATTTGGAACAGTATTGGACAGAGACGGACAGTATGGCTATACAGCACTGCGTCTGCCAGTGTCATGGATTGTAAGACGAGACTTCAGAAAATACACACACCAATATTTGGGGTGTAGGATACGTCGCCTTTCATGCACATAGTTGATTTGCGTCCCTTTATTTATTTATTTATTATCATTTATTTGTTAGGCGCCACAAGAGTTCCGCAGCTCCGTACTCAGCACAAACAGTAGACTATACAGGGTGAGACATTACTGAACAGGGGGGCTGGAAGGAGAGAGGGGAGATTGAGCGGAGGAGATGAGGGGGTTAGGTGGAAGGTTGGTAGGTTTTGAGGGACAGGTGAGTTTTAAGTGCCCGCTTGAAGGAGCACAGATTAGGAGAGAGACGGATGGAGCGAGGGAGGTCGTTCTAGTGAAGGGGGCAGCACGGGAGAAGTCCTGGATTCTGGAGTGGGAAGAGGTGATCAGAGTGGAGGAGAGGCGACGGTCATTGGCCGAGTGTAGGGAGCGGGCATGAGTGTGAATGGAGAGGAGGTTAGAGATATAGGGGCAGTAGACTGGGAGAGAGCCTTGTAAGTGGTGGTCAGGAGTTTGAAAAGGATTCTGTAGGGGACGGGGGAGCCAGTGTAAATCCCTTTATGCATGAGGGCAGTAAGGGTTTCATAATAGGACAATATTCTCTCTAATGTATACAAGACTTCATTATATTATTAAATTGTGCACACACAGGGTAATGCCACTTTAGCATTTACTACAAAAACTTTCAAGCCAAATCTTTGAGCTATCGTGGGGCCAAGTATACACACTTGTACGCCCAACACACTCTGATGCAAATACTATTGTTTTTCTAACAGAATGCATGTTGAGACCATCTTATTTTTTTACAAGTCTACAAGGTTAAGATCCAGGTTAATATTTTTTATTGACTTGGTTGAGATTTTAGAATTACAGTGACCAAGGGGGAGGATTCTTCTCTTTAAAATAAAAAGTTTCCTGAATATCAGAGACACTCCGGAATTCCTGTCCACCAATAAAACCCCACAAATGCAGACCTTGGACCTAATTAATTAAGGAAAGGGTTGCAAAGAAAAGGAGTAACTTTGCACCTTCGGAAAACCATGTTGCATTGGAGGGGAGGTAAATTTAAAATGTGATGGCAGATTTATAGTTGGGGTAGGGCATGTCCTAGTTCATCTTTAAATTTCAATGGAAAAATAAAGCTATCAAGTATTTATGTGCTACATGAAAAAACAGCCAATATTTTCCTTACATGCAAAATAATAAGCTAATTTGCACCTCTTGCGTTGTAACATGGTTTGTCCAGGAGAAAACTTACTCCTTTTTTTGCCTTACTTTCCTTATTGAATCGGGCCCCTTGACTCCAACCGTTCCACAACCCATAAACCATGAATATAACTATGGGGCATATTTATGAATGGATGCTAGCAAACTTTCTCTTTCCGTAACTCCAACACAAGTTGGAGTGTGCCGCATATTTATGAATGGTGCATCGCAGCAGATATCGTGGATATCTGCTGCTTTACATTCTGTTTCTATTTTGGGAGCAGTCACCATTCAATAGTTTGGTGACTGCTCCCTTCCGCAATCTAACAAGTTCCGAATGGCGTCCATTATCATAATTGAAAAATGTCAGTGCTGTCTGCTCTGCTCCGAAGAGCAGAGCTGGACAGCGCATGAGTGGAGGGATCACATGATCCCTCCCTGTCACTCACCGCTCTCTCTCTGCAACTATAGTTGCAGAGACAGAGCGTAGATGTTTGTGCACATGTGCAATTCTTGCACATGCACAGTTGCAGTAAGAAAAGATACGAAGCAGACAAGGAGGAGATCCGGAGACAGCGCATTACAAAGAGACAGAGTTTACCGGAACTGCTGTTTCTGTGTTGCGTTCTTCATAAATTTGAGAAATAGTTCAATGCGATAAGGATTGAAAACTATTTTTCACTTTATGCGAGCATTGATAAATGTGCCCCTATATGTTTTATACCAATAATTATAATCATTATTCATTTATTTGCATGCTGGCAGGAACGCATTAGGGAAAATTTTGATAACAATTAAGAGCCGCGCCAACAGTTCTTCAGTCCTTGGTCTATGTTGCTTTTCCACAAATCTGGACCTGACGACTAAGACAGATGCTCGTTTAAGACTCGATTAGGAAATAAGAAATGCTGGACCCACCTTCACCCCATAGTGGCCGCACCTCTGAACCCACCCCAGTTCCGTCACTGTTTCCACCTTATTGCTTGTTGCTTAATCAATCATTTCCACTTCCTCTCTGTATGCACAGTGTAGAGAACACATTGTAATGTAACAGTCTCTATGCTCTTCACAATATGAACGGCCACCCAGTGTTCCTGATCTAGAGGTGGTTTGCAGACATGTGTAACTCAACCCCTAAGCTTACCTCTGATACACTCAATTTCTAAACTCACAGCCGCATTGTTAGAGATTAACGAGAGGATGATAGCAGAACACAAGGCAGCCACGTCAGGCCTGGATGTAGGATGTGTCAGATATTGTCGGCTACAGCCCAAAACACTACTTACGGGACCCCAGAGACTGACTCTTCTCATTCCCCATTGATGACACTTGTCGAATCCTGATATAAATTCATTCTAAACTTTCAACCTCTGGGTGTTACAGATGTGGTAGTGCTGGGTGTTGTATGTCAAGAACTCTGTGGAAATTTTATTTTCACTCTGAGAAAATGATGAGAGAATAGCAAAGAAATACAAGGAAGACGCAGAGAAAAGAATGGCAGAAGCGGAGTGAGGATAATCAGATACAGGGATTGTGGGGAGGAAAACAGAGAGAGAGAGAAAGAGACAGAGAGAGGGATATGGAGATAAAGACAAGGAGAGAGTGGAAGAGAGAGATGGGGAAAGAGGGAGGGCTATAGGAGAAAAAGACAAGGAGAGAGAGGGGAAGAGAGAGACGGGGAGAGAGAGAGAGGGATATAGGAGAAAGAGAGAGAGGGGGGAGAGAGAGGGGGAGAGAGGGATATAGGAGATAAAGACAAGGAGAGAGAGATAGAGATAGGGATATGGGGGCACATTTATCAATATTAACATAAAGTGAAAAATAGTTTTCAATCCTTATCGCAATGATAAGGATTGAAATATTTCTTACATTTATGTACAACCCAGCACAGAAACAGCAGTTGCGAAAAACTGCTGTTTCTGTGATAAAAAAAATCATAATTACCCGCCTCTTCGGAACGCGATGTCCCTGGATCTCCTCCTCGTCCTCTTCAGTCTTCTTCTTTTAGCAATTGCGCATGTGCAGTTCAAAGACCTACTACAGTTGCAGAGAGAGAGCGGTGATTGACAGGGAGGGATCACATGATCCCTCCACACATGCGCTGTCCAGCTCTGCTCTTCGGAGCAGAGCTGACAGCACTGAGATTTCTCATTTATGATAATGTACGCCAGCTTCAGCTATCAAGACAAGTTCCCGAAAAAAAATATTTTTCGGAACTTGTTAGATTGCAAGAGGGAGCAGTCACCATACTGTTGAATGGTGACTGCTCCCCAAAACGAAGCAGAATGCAAAGCAGCAGATATCCACGATATCTGCTGCGATGCACCTTTAATAAATATGCGGGGGACACATCGGGGCATGAATTGTACGTAAAGTGCACCTTCACAATTTGTTAAATATGCCCCATGGAGAGAAATTGGGAAGAAAGTGAGAGATAGGGAGAGATATAGAGATGAGTGAGGGAGAGAGAGATAGGTAGACAGGGAGCGAGAAAGAGAGAGATAGAGACAGGGATATGAAGAAAAAGACAAACAGAGAATGAGGGGAGAAGAGAGGGGGGGGGGGAGAGAGAGAGAGAGAGAGAGAGAGAGAGAGAGAGAGGGAGAGAGAGACAGGGAGAGAGAGGGATATGGAAAGAAACACAAGGAGAGAGGGGGGAAGAAAGATGGTGAAAGAGAGAGAGAGGGATATGGGAGAGAAAGACAAGGAGAGAGAAGGGAAGAGAGATATGGGGAGAGAGAGAGAGAGAGAGAGGGAGGAGAGAGAGATGGGGAGAAAGAGGGGGAGAGAGGGATATAGGAGAGAAAGACAAGGAGAGAGAGGGGGAAGACAGAGATGGGGAGAGAGACAGATATAAGGATATGAAGAGAAATAGGGAGGAAAGTGAGAGATAGGGAGAGATATAGAGTTGAGTGAGAGAGGGAGAGAGAGATAGGTAGACGGGGAGAGAGAAGAAAGGAGGGATAGAAGGTGAAATAGAGAGATAGAGAGAGAAAGAGAGGGAATGAAAGGGAAGCCGGAAAGAGCGATAGCCCAGGTGAGAAATATGGGAGAGATATAGAATGGGAAAGATGGATAGGGTTATAGAGAAAAATAGTAAGGAAAGTAAGTGAGATAGGGAGATGTATAGAGATGGGGGATAGGGAAAGAGGAAATGGGCAGAGAGAAAGAGAGGGAGATTGGTTGAGACAGAGCGGGAGAGTGATAGAGATTGGGAGAGAATGTGGAGGGTAGATAAGGAGAGTAGGAGAGAGAGAAATATAGATAAGGTGGAGAGGGGTAGGGAGATGGGGATAGAGACAGGGAGATATAGGGCATGAGCGGAGAGTAGATTAGAGAGATAGAGACAGAGACCGGGAGAGAAAGAGAGGGAGAGAGACAGAGACAGAGATAGGGATATGGAGAGAAATAGCGAGGAAAGTGAGAGAGATAGGGAGAGATATAGAGATGGGTGAGAGAGGGAGAGAGAGATACGTAGATGGGAGAGAGAGGGGAAAGGGATAGAAGGTGAAATAGAGAAAGGGAGGGAAAGAAATGGGAGCTGTAAAGAGAGATAGCCCAGGAGAGAAAGATGGGAGAGAGATAGAATGGTAACGAGAGATAGGGAGATGTATAGAGGTGGGGGATAGGGAAAGAGGGAAATGGGGATAGAGAAAGCTAGGGAGATTGGGTGAGAGAGAGAGCGCGGGAGAGAGATAGGCAGATCGAATCAGAAAGTGTGGGGTAGATATGGAGACTCGGAGAGAGAGAGAAATAGAGATAGGGTGGAGAGAGGTTATGGGATTAGCGACAGGGACAGGGGTGAGGGATAGAAGGGATAGAAGATGAGAGAGATAGAGACTGGGAGAGAAAGAGAGGACATAGACAGAGAGGGGGATATGAAGAGATATAGGGAGGAAAGTGAGAGAGATATTGAGAGGTATAGAAATGGTTGAAAGAGGGAGGGGGGGGAGAGAGAGAGAGCTAGAGACCAGGAGAGAACGAGGAGAGGGAGACAGAGATGGAGAGACAGGGAGGGAAAGAGGGGGGATGGGGATAGAAAGGGAGAGAGATAGAGACAGGGAGAGAAAAAAAGGTGGAAAAGGATAGAGATAGAGCGATAGAAACAAGAAGATAAAGAGGAGAAGAAAGAGAAAGGATGGGGGAGGGACAGAAAGAGTGATGTTGGAGAGGGATATAAGGGGAAAGACAGAAACAGGAAGAGAAAGAGAGAGAGAAGGATAGGGCTATGGAGAGAAACAGCGAGGAAAGTGAGAGGGGAAGGGAGAGGTATAGAGATGGGGAGAGAAAGAAGGAGAAGGGAAGGGAAAGGAAAGATAGGGAATTTGGGTGAGAGAGAGGCATAGGGAGAGGGTGGAGAGTGATAGGGATATGGGAAGAGAGAGGGATGGAGGAGAAGATAGAGCCAGGGAGAGAAATATTAGAGAAAAACATGGAGAGATAGGGTTTGGGGAAGATAGGGAGACAGTCTGGGAGAAGGAGAGAAGAGGTAGAGAGACAAATAGGAATAGTGATATGGAGAGAAAGAGGAGGGAGAGACTGGTAGAGGGATTCCTATGGGGGAGAGAGATATGACAGGGAGAAAAGAGGAGTGGGAGATGGAGAGTGGGGAAATTAGAGAGATTAGGATATGTAAATAAGGGGGGGGGGTAAACAGGAAGAGATGGGGAGAAAGTGGGGGAGAGAAAAATAGGAGAACGGGAGAGAAAGAGATGAGTATATGGGAAAAAAGAGGAAGTAGAGAGAGAGAAACAGCGAGAGATGCGGAGAAGGATAGAGAAGGGAAAGAGGACAGTTAGGTATTATTGGAAGACAGAAAGGTAAATATGAGAGAATAAGTGAGTATAGAGGGAAGTGAGAGACAGACAGGGAAGAAATGACACATAGGGAGGGGGAAATGATTGTGGAAGACATAAGAATATATGGAAAGGAATGAAATGATTGTGGAAGGCAGAGGAGAGAGGAATTAAGAGCTTGAGGGTAACAGAGAAGGAATGAGGAGGGGCCTTTCTAGATACTGTGTTACTAAAATATTGGTTTCATAACCCAGCTCCTGGCTGAGAGTGAAATGGGGTCACACTGTGAACGGGTGAAATACACAGCTTACAGCAGCTGTCTCACTGGGTTTATATTTAGTCTGGAAGAATCTCCTCTCTACTCCCATCGAACGATTCTGCTTCCTAAACCTAAAGCCAGATGTAGCTGCCATGAGCTGCTGAAATATTCATTGTGCGGGAGTTTGAAATGGTTTCGTTCCCAATGCTGGAAAGTTAATACAGAGGCATTATATGCAGCTACAGAGGCATTGTATGCAGCTACAGAGGCATTGTATGCAGCTACAGAGGCATTGTATGAAGCTACAGAGGCATTGTATGCAGCCACAGAGGCATTGTATGCAGCCACAGAGTCATTGTATGCAGCTACAGAGGCATTGTATGCAGCCACAGAGTCATTATATGCAGCTACAGAGGCATTGTATGCAGCTACAGAGGCATTGTATGCAGCCACAGAGGCATTGTATGCAGCTACAGATGCATTGTATGCAGCTACAGAGGCATTGTATGCAGCCACAGAGGCATTGTATGCAGCCACAGAGGCATTATATGCAGCTACAGAGGCATTATATGCAGCTACAGAGGCATTGTATGCAGCCACAGAGGCATTGTATGCAGCCACAGAGTCATTGTATGCAGCCACAGAGGCATTGTATGCAGCCACAGAGTCATTGTATGCAGCTACAGATGCATTGTATGCAGCCACAGAGTCATTATATGCAGCTACAGAGGCATTATATGCAGCTACAGAGGCATTGTATGCAGCCACAGAAGCATTGTATGCAGCCACAGAGTCATTGTATGCAGCTACAGATGCATTGTATGTAGCTACAGAGGCATTGTATGCAGCTATAGAGGCATTGTATGCAGCTACAGAGTCATTGTATGCAGCCACAGAGTCATTGTATGTAGCTACAGAGGCATTATATGCAGCTACAGAGGCATTATATGCAGCTACAGAGGCATTGTATGCAGCCACAGAGGCATTGTATGCAGCCACAGAGTCATTGTATGCAGCCACAGAGGCACTGTATGCAGCCACAGAGTCATTGTATGCAGCTACAGATGCATTGTATGTAGCTACAGAGGCATTGTATGCAGCCACAGAGTCATTGTATGCAGCCACAGAGGCATTGTATGCAGCCACAGAGTCATTGTATGCAGCTACAGATGCATTGTATGCAGCCACAGAGGCATTGTATGCAGCCACAGAGGCATTGTATGCAGCCACAGAGTCATTGTATGCAGCTACAGATGCATTGTATGCAGCTACAGAGCCATTATATGCAGCTACAGAGGCATTGTATGCAGCTACAGAGTCATTGTATGCAGCCACAGAGGCACTGTATGCAGCCACAGAGTCATTGTATGCAGCTACAGATGCATTGTATGTAGCTACAGAGGCATTGTATGCAGCTATAGAGGCATTGTATGCAGCTACAGAGTCATTGTATGCAGCCACAGAGTCATTGTATGCAGCTACAGAGGCATTGTATGTAGCTACAGAGTATTTGTATGCAGCTACAGAGGCATTGTATGCAGCTACAGAGGCATTGTATGCAGCTATAGAGGCATTGTATGCAGCTACAGAGGCATTGTATGCAGCTACAGAGGCATTGTATGCAGCTACAGGCTGCTGCTCAGAAACATGGGGATACAGAAGTCATTGCAATAACACGTATGAGAAGGAAGTAAAATGCAGAACTTATATGGCGCAATTTGGGTCATCATGGCTCACAGCTGGCAAGTGTTGCTGGGCAGCTCAGTACCGCTCAGTCACCCTGGCGATATTTTACTAATAAATTGCATAGATAATGGATTTTCTATCAATGGAATAAGGGTCTATAGAAAGTCAGCCTCTTACCTGCAGAATGATAAATAGACCCATATAGGAGGAGTTAAAGAGCAAAGTTAAAGAGAGGAATTACATGGAGTAATAGAAGGAGTTATATAAACTAATAAGAAGAGTTATTAATAGTAGTTATATGGAGTTATAGGAAGAGCTATAGGGAGGTAATATGGAGTAATATGAGAAGTTTTTGGAAGGAGTTATAGGGAGAGGTTATATGGAAGGAGTTATAGGAAGAGGTTATATGGAAGGAGTTATAGGAAGAGGTTATATGGAAGGAGTTATAGGGAGAGGTTATACGGAAGGAGTTATAGGGAGAGGTTATATGGAAGGAGTTATAAGGAGAGGTTATATGGAAGGAGTTATAGGGAGAGGTTATACAGAAGGAGTTATAGGGAGAGGTTATATGGAAGGAGTTATAGGGAGAGGTTATACAGAATGAGTTATAGGGAGAGGTTATATGGAAGGAGTTATAAGGAGAGGTTATATGGAAGGAGTTATAGGGAGAGGTTATACAGAATGAGTTATAGGGAGAGGTTATACGGAAGAAGGTTTAGGGAGAGGTTATATGAAAGGAGTTATAAGGACAGGTTATATGGAAGGAGTTATAGGGAGAGGTTATATGGAAGGAGTTATAGGGAGAGGTTATATGGAAGGAGTCATAGGGAGAGGTTATACGGAAGGAGTTTTAGGGAGAGGTTATACGGAAGGAGTTATAGGGAGAGGTTATGCGGAAGGAGTTATAGGTAGAGGTTTAGCGGAAAGAGATATAAGGAGAGGTTATATGGAAGGAGTTATAGGGAGAGGTTATATGGAAGGAGTTATAGGGAGAGGTTATATGGAATGAGTTATAGGGCGAGGTTATATGGAAGGAGCTATAGGTTATAGGTTATACGTGATAATAGTATATTATTCAGGGATAACTTATGTGGAGTCCAACAGATAGAATTGTAAGGGGAGGAAGTATAGAAACAGAAGAGAGTACTTCTAGTTTATTAGCAGTGAAGGGGTTAGCTGCACATCCACATTACTAAATAACTCAGTTCACACCGTGGGTGTTTCACACTTCGGGCAAGGAACGCTTGATTACCTGCAGATCAATGACAACTAATCAATCGCATTAATCAGCTACTAGCTAGGGATCCCTCCTGCTTCTTTGAACATTCACATAATTTCTCATGTGTAATCCAGTAAATTGTTTGTCTCTTCTCGGTCTCTTTCCCCATCTCCATCCAGGGCTCCCAGGACTCCGGCTATGTCTCTGTTTTCTGAGCCTCCCTCTCCCCCTCCCTTACTCTCCCTCCTTCCCTGGAATCCCCATATTCCCCAAGGCTCTCATTTTCCCCTGGATGAAGAACCGTTCATCTACGATTCATAGTGCACAATTAATTCACAGCAGCAACTAAAATCCCCTGAACCAGCTGTGGGCAGATGCAAGAGAGCAGCATGAATGAGAAATCATGTGGAAAGGATGGGAAATAACACTGGGAATCAGGAAGAAGGAGGTAGCATTAAGGTCAGGACGATGGCTACATCTGGGGGAGTCGAGGGAGTTAAGGGGACGAGTGATCAGGAGAGCAGCATTTGGGATCAGGAAAAAAGGACAAGAGAGTAGAATTTGTGTCAGGAGCGACTGGAGTGGAATGTAACATTAAAGGTGGCCAGAGATGAGTAGTCAGGAAGTGTGGAGAGGAAAGCAACAATGGTGGGAAAATTATAAGTGAGCTGAGAAAGAGAAGAGAGCGCAGCAGCCTTTGGGAGTATGGAAGAACACAGAGGTGCAGCATTTTGGTTCAGGAGGACTGGAAAGAAGAGCAGCAATGGTTGGCGTAAATAGCTGTGAGAAACACAGCATTGGGGTGAGGAAGAATAGAGTGAAAAGCCACAGCATAAAGTAATGAAGAATAGAAGGTCGAGAGGCATTAAGGGTCAGAAATGGTGAACAAGAAGTTGCACTGAGGGCTCAGGAAGTGACAGGTAGAGCAACATCGGACAGAGTAAGAGTGGAGGCATAAGGAAAAGTAATGAGGATAGTAACACTAGGGGGTCAGGAAGAGTGAAAGGGGAGAGCAGCAGAGGTGGGATTAGGAAGAGGGGAGGGATCACAGCAGAGGTGGGATTTGGAAGAGTGGAGGGGAGAGCAGGGGATGAGCAGCAGTGGTGGAATTAGGAAGTGGGGAGGGAGAGCAGCAGAGGTGGGATTAGGAAGAGTGGAGGGGAGAGCAACAGTGGTGGGATTAGGAAGAGTGGAGGGGAGAGCAACAGTGGTGGGATTAGGAAGAGTGGAGGGGAGAGCAGCAGTGGTGGGATTAGGAAGAGGGGAGGAATCACAGCAGAGGTGGGATTAGGAAGAGTGGAGGGGAGAGCAGGGGGAGAGCAGCAGAGGTGGGTTTAGGAAGAGTGGAGGGGAGAGCAACATTGGTGGGATTAGGAAGAGGGGAGGGGAGAGCAGCAGAGGTAGGATTAGGAAGAGGGGGGGGAGAGCAGCAGAGGTGGGATTAGGAAGAGGGGAGGGGAGAGCAACAGTGGTGGGATTAGGAAGAGGGGAGGAATCACAGCAGAGGTGGGATTTGGAAGAGTGGAGGGGAGAGCAGGGGGTGAGCAGCAGAGGTGGGTTTAGGAAGAGTGGAGGGGAGAGCAACAGTGGTGGGATTAGGAAGAGTGGAGGGGAGAGCAACATTGGTGGGATTAGGAAGAGTGGAGGAATCACAGCAGAGGTGGGATTTGGAAGAGTGGAGGGGAGAGCAGGGGGTGAGCATCAGTGGTGGGATTAGGAAGAGGGGAGGGGAGAGCAGCAGAGGTGGGTTTAGGAAGAGTGGAGGGGAGAGCAGCAGAGGTGGGTTTAGGAAGAGTGGAGGGGAGAGCAACATTGGTGGGATTAGGAAGAGTGGAGGGGAGAGCAACAGTGGTGGGATTAGGAAGAGTGGAGGGGAGAGCAACATTGGTGGGATTAGGAAGAGTGGAGGAATCACAGCAGAGGTGGGATTTGGAAGAGTGGAGGGGAGAGCAGGGGGTGAGCATCAGTGGTGGGATTAGGAAGAGGGGAGGGGAGAGCAGCAGAGGTGGGTTTAGGAAGAGTGGAGGGGAGAGCAACATTGGTGGGATTAGGAAGAGTGGAGGGGAGAGCAGCAGTGGTGGGATTAGGAAGAGGGGAGGGGAGAGCAGGGGGTGAGCAGCAGAGGTGGGTTTAGGAAGAGGGGAGGGGAGAGCAACAGTGGTGGGTTTAGGAAGAGGGGAGGGGAGAGCAACAGTGGTGGGTTTAGGAAGAGTGGAGGGGAGAGCAACAGTGGTGGGGAGAGCAACAGTGGTGGGTTTAGGAAGAGGGGAGGGGAGAGCAACAGTGGTGGGTTTAGGAAGAGGGGAGGGGAGAGCAACAGTGGTGGGTTTAGGAAGAGTGGAGGGGAGAGCAACAGTGGTGGGTTTAGGAAGAGGGGAGGGGAGAGCAACAGTGGTGGGATTAGGAAGAGGGGAGGGGAGAGCAACAGTGGTGGGATTAGGAAGAGTGGAGGGGAGAGCAGCAGTGGTGGGATTAGGAAGAGTGGAGGGGAGAGCAACAGTGGTGGGGAGAGCAACAGTGGTGGGTTTAGGAAGAGTGGAGGAGAGAGCAACAGTGATGGGATTAGGAAGAGTGGAGGAGAGAGCAACAGTGGTGGGATTAGGAAGAGTGGAGGGGAGAGCAACAGTGGTGGGATTAGGAAGAGGGGAGGGGAGAGCAACAGTGGTGGGTTTAGGAAGAGGGGAGGGGAGAGCAACAGTGGTGGGTTTAGGAAGAGTGGAGGGGAGAGCAACAGTGGTGGGTTTAGGAAGAGGGGAGGGGAGAGCAACAGTGGTGGGATTAGGAAGAGGGGAGGGGAGAGCAACAGTGGTGGGATTAGGAAGAGTGGAGGGGAGAGCAGCAGTGGTGGGATTAGGAAGAGTGGAGGGGAGAGCAACAGTGGTGGGGAGAGCAACAGTGGTGGGTTTAGGAAGAGTGGAGGAGAGAGCAACAGTGATGGGATTAGGAAGAGGGGAGGGGAGAGCAACAGTGGTGGGTTTAGGAAGAGGGGAGGGGAGAGCAGCAGTGGTGGGATTAGGAAGAGTGGAGGGGAGAGCAGCAGTGGTGGGATTAGGAAGAATGGCTAAAAGCTGCATTGGGTCAGGATCAGTGGGAGGTCTGGCACTTGAAGAGTAGACAGAGATGAGTAAATTTTCATCATTGGGAATCAGAGAAATAATGGGGGAATCCTGACCTCAGGGGGCTGTGGGGAAAGCGAAACACTCGATGATCTGGAGAGAAGGACAAAAAACACAAAGGTGAGAGTGTTATGAATAAAGATACAAGAAATGGAAAAGGCGAGATTTTTGGTGTATTGGGCAAGAATAAGAGAAGACAAAAGAAAAAACTTGATAAGAAGAGAAGCCGTACGGTGAAAGAAAGCATAAGAGAAACATCCAGATTAGACATTCAGGCAGTAATAAAAGACATTGTTTGGCCATAGGGGCATTTATAGTTATTGTTATTGTTATCTTTTACTTAAGTGGAGCCATAAAATTCGGCAGCATTGTACAGTAGGGAAATATAGCATAGTACATAAAAGGAGGTGGGAGCAGACAAGTAGACAGGAGGAGAGAAGACTTTCATGTAGGAAGAGATGAGAGAAAGGCAGAACCAGCCAGTCACTAAATAATAAGTGAAATAATAAGGCAGGTAGGAAAAGATGTGGTGGACTGTACGATTCACGTTACAAATCGTCCTGACACCCAACACCCTAATATATACATAACACAGAATATGGAGAGAAATGACCACAGTTGTTATTGACTAAGATGCAACGGGGTAGAGGTGGACACTTGAAGTCCAAGCTTAACCTGGACATAAGGTTGACTCCAAGTGATCATAGTTCCGCTGTAAAGCCATATTCCATATATCTCCCCCCAAATACTCACTTGTCCTCCATCCACACTGTGAGTTGTTGTTATAAGGTACATAACTAGAAATTTTAGCCTTCGGGGCAAGATGGAAAACTGAGGCCCCCAGTTGTAACCAAATTAGATGACAAGAAGAGAAGCGATAACTTCAAATGAGGTTTGGATGCAGGAGGTGTCAATCATGAGGGGGGGGGGGTGTTTTACAGCATAAAAGGCAGCTTGGTCGATGGGGTCAGGGCAATCCATGCCGCACTAGTTGGTAGACGTGTATAGGGGGATGCCGTGTATAGAGTTATGTGTCGGGATCGCCAATTGGATTGTGTTTCTCACTGATTGTTATTTTACATCCTGGATTCTGTGAATAAACAGAAATTATGTTGTCAGAACGGGTACGGAGTCACAGCATGATTTAGGGCCCGGTTCATCAAGGGACGTATCTGCCGATTTTGAGTGTATCATATGCAAAATCACTCTGCGCATAGCCAGAACTGGACCGGTAAACGCAGCCACTCAGCTCTGTCTTCATACATAAAGGGCACTTACTACAGCCTATGATTTCTGGTAGGGAACGGGAAGGATAACGTGCTTTCACCCATAGTCAATGTACAGTAAGGACGTGCCAAACTGGAGTGCACGCAGCCATGCCCAATTCAAGCTCTGGGTATCTCAATGTTACCTACTTTTCTGCCGTATCTCTTGCTCCAGCTACAGGGCTAGTCTAAGTCCTGATCAGTAGTGATGACAGTCTGGTATACATGTCTGAACATGCGTTTGCAATCACAAGCAACGGTAGAAATGTACTATATGTTCCGTCAACTTTAAGAACATTGTAATAAATGTATTTCATGGGGGATACAAAAAACACTTCTTTTTTAACTGGTTTATCATTAATGCCTATTTTATTAACAGGTGACATTAATTGAATATTTTTTTCTTTTGCGAATTTATATTCCACCTGGGTTTCGGACGTACCCTGCAGCGTTTTGTGCAGTAGAGCACAGCAGACCTACAGCTGAATTCATCAGCGCACGTATCTTCAGAGTCGTTCTGTGCTGAATTCGGGAGTGCGCAGAGACCATTTAGGTGCGTTTAAAGATAAAGTGAGGTTGCTCTCAGAATGCGTGGGTGGATGAATCGGGACAGAAGGGGAGCAACCTGACAATGGGTTCTATATCTGCCTTGGAACCTCTTTGCCAAATACTAAGACAGGAATTGATAAAGGAAAAGGCAGGAAATGGCAATCTGGAAAAGATACACGAATAGAATCCTCCAGTTTTAGAACCGTCTTCTGTAGAATCATTTCCTACTGTACCTAGTGAGATCGCTTGATATGTTTTAAAGATTCTTTCACATCCCCCGCCGGCTTCTCAGCTCCAAGCTCTACATGTTTAGCTCCTTTATCCTTTCCTGGTAAGATCTGTGATTTAGACCATGCACCATTTAGTAGCTCTTCTATCCACAATCTCTAATTTATTTATGTCCTTCTGGATATATGGCCTCCGGAACTGAACACAATATTCTAGCCATAGCCTCAAAAACAGCCAGTGAGTGAAGAGATACATGAAAGAGCTAAAACAGGCAGTCAGAGAAATGTAAGAGGTATAAGTTTATGATGCACCCTTGTATTGGAAATGTGAGTGAGAGCAAGATCTTGACACTTATTTCCTAGTAAGACCTCATTTCTGTGAATATTTAATGCACTGCTACTGTAGGGAGGGAGGCGGTGGGGATTCACCACAGGCCCATGAGACAGGGGAGCTCTGTGACACTCCCTTGACATGGAGAAGGGAGGACTGGGGCCCTGGTGAGGCTGGCCAGGATGTGGTCCTGCTGTCAGCGGGATCAGCTCCTACCCTGATTGGATGTTGTGGGATGGTATTACTATAATGTATGGAGGATGGTATTAATATAATATAGGGGGATGGTGTTAATATAATGTGTGGGGGATAGTATTAATGTAATATGTGGGGATTGTATTAATGTAATGTGTGGGGGACGGTATTAATGTAATGTGTGGGGAATGGTATTAATATAATGTGTGAGGGATGGTATTAATGTAATGTGTGGGGATTGTATTAATGTAATGTGTGGGGGATGGTATTAATGTAATGTGTGGGGAATGGTATTAATATAATGTGTGAGGGATGGTATTAATGTAATGTGTGGGGGATGGTATTAATGTAATGTGTGGGGGATGGTATTAATGTAATGTGTGGGGATTGTATTAATGTAATGTGTGGGGGACGGTATTAATGTAATGTGTGGGGAATGGTATTAATATAATGTGTGAGGGATGGTATTAATGTAATGTGTGGAGGATGGTATTAATATAATATAGGGGGATGGCGTTAATATAATGTGTGGGGGATAGTATTAATGTAATATGTGGGGGATGGTATTAATGTAATGTGTGGGGGATGGTATTAATATAATGTGTGGGGGATGGTATTAATGTAATGTGTGGGGGATGGTATTAATATAATGTGTGGGGGATGATAATAATGTAATGTGTGGGGGGTGGTATTAATATAATGTGCAGGGACAGTCAGAAGGTATGTTACACTTCATGCTGGGTCTCCCAATCCGCCTCAACTCTTTCCCTGCTGTGCTGTCCAGTGGAGGATGGGTGAGAATGCTGCACTGTGTTAATTAGCAGCCACCCGCCCTGCTGCTCCGTGAAGTGGGCGTTCCATGCAGAGCGCCAGTGATGTCATCAGTGGGAGTGACTGATGCCCTGCACAGCGTTCCTTCCCACATGGAGCAAGCATTGGTGGGAGCTGCTGTGAGAACATACCAGGGAAGAGGAAGGGGCTTGGCTTGAATCAAAGGGAGAATGGAGAGGGAGCTTTTGTGACAAGACGAAATTGGGCAATGTGTACGTCCCATATGTACCATTCTCACCTTATCACATATGGGGAATGGCAAGCGCTTCTCTTCATTCAGGCCCTCTAAAATCATAATGATGTCCTGATGTCCCAATTGTAAAGCGCTACGGAATTTGCTGGCGCTATATAAATAAATGTTGATGATGATGATGATGATGTCCTTGGAAGGAGAACCAATTATGTATCTGGTTACTGTTGGGAACTTCCTATTCGTTACACCATATACAGCATAGTTTAAGTGTGTGCCTATGTTGTTTCAGGTAAAGTTAGAACTTTAGAAGAACCAGTTCACAAGTGCTATGCTATTGGTTAATAGTGTAAGAGCACCTCACAAGTGCTATGCTATTGGTTAATAGTGTAAGAGCACCTCACAAGTACTATGCTATTGGTCAATAGTGTAAGAGCACCTCACAAGTGCTATGCTATTGGTCAACAGTATAAGATCACCTCATAAGTGTTATGCTATTGGTCAATAGTGTAAGAGCACCTCACAAGTGCTATGCTATTGGTCAATAGTATAAGAGCACCACACAAGTGCTATGCTATTGGTCAGTAATGTAAGAGCACCTCACAAGTACTATGCTATTGGTCAATAGTGTAAGAGCAGCACAGATTTGCTGTAATATGAAAACAGACAATTATTATTGCTGTAACATAGCTATACTGGTCTGATATGTAAATGTTTTCTTTTCTACAACAGATCACATGAGCACTATGTCACAAGTCCAGGATCTGTCTAACTGTATACTGCCCATTTTTTACTTTTTTTTACCTGCCCTGCAGGATATCCCGTAGGGGAGGTACAAAGGGCAAGTGTGGGGAGTCCTGACGATGCACACAATCAAGGCCTACGCCCCCACTGTGCACTATTTTGCTGTCATGCACTGGTGGTGGGGCTGTGATGATGCAAATCATGTCACCAGGTCCTGCCCGTTTTACAAGAAGAAGGGCAGGATTCGAGAGGGTTACCTACGCTACTTGGAGTCTGGGAGCACTCACTGAAATTCGGGAGTCTCTCAAAGAATCAGTGAGTGTAGGCAAGAATGAAAACTGTGGGGTTATTACACAGTGCTATATATGCTTTATTGCCAATATAGACTGCATTGCCATCACTTCTAGAATTATCATGGTGTTGTAAATGATCAAAGTAGCTTGATATTACCGAATAATTGAAGGTAACTAAACACGTTTAATGGTCACATTTGTCCTCTTTGTTGTACCGTTCTCTGTGCAGTGGTTTTAGTCTCTTCCTATATTGTTTCATCCATCTGCAATACATGGAAAGTATTTTCTATCACGCTCTGAATTAATGTATTCTTCACGTGTGCAACAAACAGATAAGTGAGACAGAAGCAGACAGTCGGGAAATATATCACTGAGGACACATAAAAATGCAGTCAGGAATATTTAAGTGAAGAGTCAGAACCAGTGGAAGGTAGGAAAGATTCATTAAAAAATAAAGGGGGCGGACAGGAGTGAGGAGGAAAGGTGGGAGAGAGCATAAAGACTGGGGCTAAAACGCAGGTACAAAGTGACAGGGGAAAGAGACAAGAAAATCAGCATTAATAAAGAAAGTGACAGCTGCAGAGCAAGAGGGATCAAAGTAAGGGCACAGGTTGAGCAGAGGCAGTAATACTCTGCGGCAGCTTGGCTCCTTGTCACCCAGTTAACAATAGTGCTAGTTTGTCGAACAGTTGTTAATAAAGACACTGGGTCTGATTCATTAAGGATCTTAAATTAAGAAGTTTCTTATTTAAGTCTCCTGGACAAAACCATGTTACAATACAAGGGGTGCAAACTAGTTTTTTGTTTTGCACATAAGTTATATACTGACTGTTTTTTCATGTAGCGCACAAATACTTGATAGCTTATTTGTACACTGAAATTTAAAGTTGATATTTGTGTGCTACATGAAAAAACCGTCAGTATTTAACTTATGTGTAAAACAGAAAACTAGTTTGCACCCCTTGTATTGTAACATGGTTTTGTCCAGGAGACTTAAATAAGAAACTTCTTAATTTAAGATCCTTAATGAATCAGGCCCACTGTTTCTAGGGGGAAAAAGTACTAATGATTGAGGTGCAGACGGATGACGGTTAACATCAAATTAAATAGTTTTGTTTCACTTTCATTCCTATTTTTCAAATTCTTCATTCTCTCATAAACTGGGTTCTTGGGAAGTGTCTTACACACAAGCACCTGTTACCTGCATAGCCGGGGAAGTAGGGAATAATAAGCAGCCCTGAATCTACTTTAATGTATTCATTATCTCTCGGCTTACTCCCCTCTCCCCCCAACTCAGCATCACCACCAGCATATTCCATGGCCCCATGTCCCGCCATATCCCATCTGTTTAATATAAATAATACACCACAACATTACAGCTAGACGGGCATTTCTCAATATTGCTTTTCCCCAGCCAAAAGAAACCTCAGTGTTCCCTGCTGTCACACACGCTGCTTTCCAGAAACAACACATACATAGTTCTCATAGTTAAAGTGGCAGACAGGAAACAGCCTTTTCCATACAGTATTCGTCCCTACAGGTGCGTTATCACACCTGCACTACCTCACATTCCAGGTGTTCACAAATGTATCTGTACCGTACCGTCTTAATATATATATATATTAATTAACAACTTTTTCCTCCGGGTCCTGGATCATCATCATCATCTATTTATTTATATAGCGCCGCTAATTCCGCAGCGCTGTACAGAGATCTCACTCACATCAGTCCTTGCCCCATTGGAGCTTACAGTCTAAATCCCCTAACATACACACACAGACTGAGAGAGACTAAGGGCTAGATTTACTAAGCTGCGGGTTTGAAAAAGTGGGGATGTTGCCTATAGCAACCAATCAGATTCTAGCTTTCTTTTATTTAGTACCTGCTACAAAATGACAGCTAGAATCTGATTGGTTGCTATAGGCAACATCTCCACTTTTTCAAACCCGCAGCTTAGTAAATCTAACCCTAAGGGTAATTTATTAGCAGACAATTAACCTACCAGTATGTTTTTGGAGTGTGGGAGGAAACCCATGCGGAGAACATACAAACTCCACACAGATAAAAACATGGTTGGGAATCGAACTCATGACCCCAGTGCTGTGAGGCAGAAGTGCTAACCACTGAGCCACCGTGCTCTCAGTCTAGCTGGCGGTGTTCTGTCTCTGTAAGAGATGTATGACGGCTTGTCCACCCCTTGGTCCTCTTAAATCTCTTCTCTTGGCTCCTTGACCTCCCCACCGCTGTCGCAAGATCCTCTTACTTTATGGGTGGCCCAGCAGGGACCATAGTCCAGTGAATTTCAGAGCACTAGTTTCCTCCAAGGCTGCCCAGCTTGGACCAGAGCCAGATTTAAACCAAGTATGGTTCTAGGCAACTTAGCAGTGTAGGGACTCTGCCTCCAAACTCTTTCTTGACCTGACCCCACACACACATTTGGCAACGGCTTCTCATGGTGATGCCTCCATTCACAATGTTGACTCAAATCGCTCAACTTCTCAGGAGATGGGACAACAGTGCCAACTGGAGGAATAGCAGGATAGTCCCTTTAAAATGAGGACTGTCCCTCCTAAATCAGGGCAGTCTGGAGGTGTGCAACTAGCGGAGCAAAAAGTGAACGTTTTGGAATGGTCACAATGAAAAGCACATTGGTACTGCAGTCAGTTTAGTACACAAGAAGGAAATTAGCCATGAAAAATAGTGAAAACATACACTAAACGAAAACAACATAATAATAGTTTAATTGACACAACATATTAATGAAATAACAAATTGATGGACATTTATTAGAGCTTCACACACTGCCTGCATTAATTCATTAGACTCAGGAACCGTCAATGTGCATTCGTTATCAGGATGAGATCATACAAATGTTAGAAAAAAAGAGAAAAATCCAATTCGACAACAGTGGGATTTGTAATCTGATTAAATGCCGAAAAGAGTAAACATTAAGCTACATCAATAATGTTGCTCTATTCCAGTGGTAGTCGCTTGATTATATTATTCCATTTAATACATTTTGCAAATAAACTTGATCATTTTCTGTTATTTCCATTTAAAGACTGAAAGCATTTCCAGGATTAGTTTGGTGCACAAAAACACATATAAAGGAAATGTCACAGATCCAGGCATTTGGTGGGTGTACTGAGCTTCTGGGTCAAATGAGGCACAATGTTTCCTCTGGTCAAGCTCTCTCTTCCACTCTGTCTCTCTCTTTCTCTCTCTCTCCCTCTTTCTCTCTTTCTCCCTCTTTCTCTCTCCTCTCCTCTTCTCTCTTGCTAGTTGTCTCTCTCACTCAGTCTCCTATTCTCTTCCCCCCTCTTTCTCCCCTTCTGTCTCTCTCTCTTCTGCTAACTCTTTATTCTCTCTCTTCCTCTCTCTGTGTTTCTCTCTCTCTCCTTCTCTCCCTCTCTCCCAATTTGTCGCTCTCTCCATTTCTCCCTTTCTCCCAATCTCTCTCTCTATCCTTTTCTTCCTAACTCTCTCTCTCTGCTTCTCTCCCTTTCTCCCATTCTCACTATCTCGTTCTACCATTCCCTCTCTCTCTTCCTCCTTCTCTCTCTTCCTCCTTCTCTCTCTCTCTCTCCTTCTCTCCCTCTCTCCCATCCTCACTATCTCGTTCTACCATTCCCTATCTCTCTTCCTCCTTCTCTCCATCTCTCCCTTTCTCCCAATCTCTCTCTCTCTCTCTCCTTTTCTTCCTAACTCTCTCTCTCTCTCCTTCTTTCCCTTTCTCCCATTCTCACTATCTCGTTCTACCATTCCCTCTCTCTCTTCCTCCTTCTCTCTCTTCCTCCTTCTCTCTCTCTCTCTCCTTCTCTCCCTCTCTCCCATCCTCATTATCTCGTTCTACCATTCCCTCTCTCTCTTCCTCCTTCTCTCTCTCTCATTCTCTGTCTCTTTCCCTTCTTCTCTCCATCTCTTCCTTTCACCCAATCTCTCTCTCTCCCTTTCTCCCAATCTCTCTCTCTCTCTCTCTCTCTCTCCTTCTCTCCCTTTCTCCCAATCCCTCCCACTCACTCTCTTTATTTCTCTCTCTCTCTCTCTCTCTCTCTCTCTCTCTCTCTCTCTCTCTCTCTCTCTCTCTCCCTCTCTCTCTCTTTCCTTCTTTCCATAACTCTCTCTCTTCTTCTCTCCCAATCTCTCTCACTCTCCCTCTCCTTATCTGCCTTTCTCCCAATTTCTCTCTCTCTCTCTCCTTCTCTCCCTTTCACCCAATCTCTCTCTCTCTCTCTCCCTTTCTCCCATTCTCACTATCTCGTTCTACCATTCCCTCTCTCTTCCTCCTTCTCTCTCTCTCATTCTCTGTCTCTCTCCCTTCTTCTCTCCATCTCTCCCTTTCACCCAATCTCTCTCTCTCCCTTTCTCCCAATCTTTCTCTCTCTCTTTCCTTCTCTCCCTTTCTCCCAATCCCTCCCACTCACTCTCTTTATTTCTCTCTCTCTCTCTCTCTCTCTCTCTCTTTCTCTCTCTTTCCTTTTCTCCATAACTCTCTCTCTCTCTTCTTCTCTCCCAATCTCTCTCTCTCCGTCTCTCCCTTTCACCCAATCTCTCTCTCTCTCTCCTTCTCTCCCTTTCTCCCAGTCTCTCTCTCACTCACTCTCTCTCTCCCTTTCTCCCAATGTATCTCTCTCTCTCTCATTCTCTCCCTTTCACCCAATCTCTCTCTCTCTCTCTTCCTCCTTCTCTCTCCCTCCTTCTCTCCATCTCTCCCTTTCACCCAATCTCTCTCTCTCTCTCTCTCCCTTTCTCCCAATTTCTCTCTCTCTCTCCTTCTCTCCCTTTCTCCAATTCTCCCATTCTCACTATCTCGTTCTACCATTCCCTCTCTCTCTTTCTCCTTCTCTTCCTCTCTCTCATTCTCTGTCTCTCTCCCTCCTTCTCTCTATCTCTCCCTTTCACCCAATCTCTCTCTCTCTCTCCTTCTCTCCATCTCTCCCTTTCTCCAATTCTCACTATATCGTTCTACCATTCCCTCTCTCTCTCCCTCCTTCTCCCCATTTCTCCCTTTCTCCCATCTCTCTATCTCTGCCCGTCTCAGTCTGCTGAATTCACCAACTTCCTCATCCAAGCCCTGGGGCCACTGCTCTGCCTCTATCCCCTAATAATAATAATAATACATGCCCATTGGCAGCAGCACAGAATCACACTGGGATTGAACATTAGGACAGTTATACCAGAATCTCCCCATAAAGCTGAGATTCAGCTCTATATCCAGTGCAAAAGGGATGACAGGGCGGCCATATAAAAGGAATGAAACATACACATGCGAGAGGTTGAGATGCGTGAAGAATGCTTAAACGGCATCTGTCACCAGGTCCTGGCATTGTGTACTCTGCATGTATAGCAAAATTGATGTTCCCTGTTGCTTAGTACAATAGCTCAATTTGGCACACTGCGCTATGATCAGCCGAGGCTGCTTCCTCTACGGCCTCACCAGCAGCAGAGGGCTGTACCATAAGAGGATGCTGACCAGTTCTCTCCAGGTAGAGAGGGCCACAGAAAGAAGTCATTTGTCACAGTGTACAAGGTACTAATAAAAGCATATAAATAAAATGTCAAAGCAGAACAGGTTGTCTTTGAAAGGTTACAACGTCATACATGAAGCGTCAATCTGTCCTCTATACAAAACAGAGCCAGATTTCCGTACCTGAAAAGAGGCAGGACTTCATAATTCGGGAGTGGTACGCCATGTCTTGGGGAGCTCATTAATTAAGGTGGAACCCCGCTTGCAAAAATATTGAGTTGCCTTTGCCTCAATGATTCTCATTTCATGTATGCTTTTATAACTTTCCCATTTGGAATCCCACCCTGAAATACTGTGATTGATGTTCCTCAAGGGTCCACTACATGTTTTTTTTTTATTAGGTCAGTGAAAATAACTGATTTATATATAAGTTTGGAGGCACTGAGCTCAACGGCTGGAAACCTGACCTATGACAAACCTGGACCTTGGAGATATGTGGAGAAGGTCCTAAAAAAATAAACAAATGAAGAGGGAGCACCGCGGTGGGGTACTTTTTATGTATATTTATATTTATGGTATCCTTGATGGAAAGCGTTAGTGGCAGTCTAACTGGATCTTTTAGTAACGGAAGAGTTGGGTGCACCCTGTGGCCATTATATCAGTTGGGGGAGGCTGAAAACGCACACCACTAATTAAAGCAACCCACCCACTTACTGCAAATTGTTAGTCAATTCAAGGAGGATGAAACACAAATCAATGAGCCTGATGACAAATCCATGAGGCTAAATTATGAGCTCTGACTTCAAGTCACAAAGATAAAGACAAAAGTTTGTGGCACCACCTGTGGTTCACGGGCCAAGGGATAGTTTGCAGAGTCAGGGAGCTGTACTATGAAGACGAAGGGTTAAGGGAAAAGCTGTAGATCTCTCAGGCTTTCTGAGGATAACAGAGGATTATTGCCAGACGGAGAGATTAATGATCTGATATTATGTCTGTGTGCGGGGGTACCACCCCAGAGAGAGGGAAGGAAGACAGGGAGTGAGAGGGAGGAGAGGGAAGAACACAGGGATCAACTGCATGGAAAGAATCACCAGGCGTTACATGAAAAATCATCGCCAGAGCATGGCCCGGAATTTTATGTAGTTACCTTATTAAAGAGAGGTTACATACAGAAAAGCGCAAGTGAATATTTCCATGCCAACATCGACTTCACAGAACTTTCCTCTTCCAAAAGTTACTAACAGAGGGATACGTATCACCCCTGCACTCATAACAATGTATGTACTTGATCCCCCCTGATAATGGCAACAAGACCCTAAACTGGGGCCTTGTTGCTCTTCATATAGAGAGGCCAAATAAAAGTGATCCCCGTCTCTACTAACCACAGTTAGTCCCACTGCTATAAGCAGAACTGATCTTCTCAGCCAGCTTGGAACCATAGCTGGACAGGGGAAGGTCTTCTAAGGGGTTGGGTACAGGAGCAGGGGGGGGGGGGGCACACTCTTTATTTAACCCTTTGTGTGCCAGAAGCTTGCGGTCTGGTGGCTGTATTGTGTTTGGGAGTGATGGGGGACGGTAGTGTTAACTTTTTCATTTTTTTTATAAGTGTTCTGTCTCGGTCTGAACCACTTGTTTAATGCCGTCATTGTGACTGTCAACATTTCTACTGTGGACAATCACAATGTCTACATTTTTAGCCTGTAGACAGCATGGAAATGCTGGCATTTATCCTGTCAACAGTTTTGTGTTGAAGGGATAGGTGTCAGCATTTCCACCGCAGGAATATGACTATCAAACGTTTCAGAAAACACCTGGATTCCTAACCAAGCGTCCATTCCACCTAAGGGAACCTCTTTTCATTAGGATAGGATGGCTCACTATAACTCTGCCCCAAGTTCTTATGTCTGTGATGCCAGATATTCCCACAGAAGTGTGTACAGCAGTCAGACGCCAGTAGCTGGGGAGCTGGTATGGAGCAGACAGGAGAATATCTAATTAAGTCTTGTCAGATCACTGCAGGACAGTAGGCAGAGACTCTGTTAGCAACAGATAATTTTGGACATATATAGCAAGTCTTTCTTGCTGCTTTTTCCATACATGCATAACATACATCTCATCAACTGCAAAAGTTTCTAGTTTCCTGCCTTGTTTTTACTTTACAAAACATGGGCCTGATTCATTAGTGATCTTATCTTGTGCAAAAGTTAAGATGCTTATTTTAAGAAGAAATGGGTAGATAAGAGTGAAGTTAAGATGGATTTTCATCTTAACTTAAGAAATTATTCACTTACGCAGTGGATTTTGCTTCTTATCTCCCTTTTCTGGGCATGCACAGAGTGGATTTGCTTAAGATAAGCAAAAAACGGCAGATAAGAACACTAATGAATCAGGCCCCATGTTCTTTACTCAACAAATGCATACAGTACCGTTGTTGTGGCAATATGCATATTAGTCTATTAGTCCAATTGCCCCACTCGATTGCCACTCGTTTTGTGAGTTCCATGTTGGTGAGTTCCCAGGTTGAGAGATTTAAGTTCTTTGGAAGCAGCTTTAAGTCACTTACTTCTGCTTCTCATTAATATGCATTGTTTTCAACTACCTCCATGACTCTGGCTCAAGTTGTGATGCTGACAGAACCATACAAAACAGGTGTTTGGCTGGCATGCTCCTGTTCCTTCTCGTGGATCTTCAAACTTAAGGTAGTGGTGGTAATACACTCTCCTTGTCTGATAACTGTATCGACTAATTTGATTTTAAAGTCACTCTCATCATTGTCCTGTTTTTTTAATTGAACTTGTTGTTTAGGTTGAACTACTTTTGAAATCTCATGAAATTTGAGGGCCTCTTCTGCTAATTGATATGTTACTGGTGTTGTAATGCCTTATTCTGTAACTTTTTTGGTTCTCGCCGTAGCATCGGATAGCGCTTTCCTTTGCATGATCTTCCTACTTGGAATATACTTCTTTTGGAACATGTACACAAGCATTGCCTCTAAATGTTCTAATATGCCGCAGCTCAGGCGCCTTTCTGTTCCACTATAAATATGGCGTCTATCAGATAATAGGCTGTAATGATTGCTTCTTTGCACCTTGGCCGGTACAATTCCTCTTTGATTTTTCCATCTGCTAGATGTGATGCCATTTTGTGTTCATACAACTGTCATCCTTGAATGTTACAACATTGCGTTCTGTGTGGGTTTCTTCATTGACAACAAGTTGCTTTGAAGACTGGACTCGGGGATACATTAAAATCTCTGGCTCATTTCCTGGTGGTTAAACCTCTAGATGGATCGATATTTGATAATGTAGACACAATTTAATGTCTTGGGGTATTAATAGATCCAGTTTTAAATTATGGACCTCATTTCACAAGGGAAACCTTAAGAATTCATTGTACGTTGGCTTTTTATAAAGAATTCAATCATTTCTTATTTTAGTTGTCTGTTTCCAAGTATTGTTTAGCTCTTATTGTGAATTATGCTGCCATTGTAACTTTCGACAGCGATCATCCAGGAAGCCAGCTCTACTTCAGCTGATTGCTAAATCTGCTTTAAATTACCCTAAATCAACTCAACATTGTAATACTCTGAAATGGATTGGTTACTGCTAGTATCAATTTCTTATTATTATGTAATATGCTAAACATACATAGAGAATTGCAAACTGTGGAAGTCCACAACAACAGTCTGTGTTGTCCGTACAATGAGGTTTATTTTAATAGGATCAGGTCTCAAAATTCTATCCATGAAAACAAACCATTTCTAAAAACCCTCCACTTATATTGCTTCATTTGTTTGGAACGAAACTCCTTGTGACCTTAGAAAATAACATTCTTCAAAAACATTCGCGGACGACCTATGAATGGCTTTTGAATCTTAATTTGACTGCAAATGTTTTTTTATGACGCTTTTTCAGTGGCAAAGATATTTTATCTCTGTTATGCTTACATCATACATATTTGCCCTTTTTGTATTGAACGTATTGCATTGCATGACTTTTGTATTGAATATATGTAATTTTATTTGTTTCATACCTGTAAAAGTCTCCTTTGTCTTTACCCATTAAGCAAATAAACAAACCAACAAGACTGAGGACATGTAATTCATTATCTGCTGACATCTTTCTGGCGAGTGTAGGGAAGATTCGCCAATAGGAACATAAAAACATAGAATTTGGGCAGCACAGTGGCTCAGTGGTTAGCACTTCTGCCTCACAGCGCTGGGGTCATGAGTTCGATTCCCGACCATGGTCTTATCTGTGTGGAGTTTGTATGTTCTCCCCGTGTTTGCGTGGGTTTCCTCCGGGTGCTCCGGTTTCCTCCCAAATTCCAAAAACATACTGGTAGGTTGGTTGGCTGCTATTAAATTTACCCTAATCTGTCTGTCTGTCTGTGTGTGTGTGTGTGTTAGGGAATTTAGACTGTAAGCTCCAAAGGGGCAAAGACTGAAGTGAGTTCTCTGTACAGCGCTGCGGAATTAGTGGCGCTATATAAATAGCTGATGGTGATGATAGAATTTGACAGCATATAAGAGCCCATCTAGTCTGCCCAATTCTTAACCTATGGTAGCTTCCAACTCTATTTGATCCTTAATCCTTTATAAGGATATCCTTATGTCTATCCCAAGCATGTTTAAATTCCTCTACTGTATTAGCCTCTATCACCTCTGATGGGAGACTATTCCACTTACCCACTACCCTTTCAGTGAAGCAGTTTTTCCCCTGAACCTACTTCCCCCAGTGTCAGTACATGTCCTCGTGTTCTAATACTTCTCTTCCTTTGTAGAATGTTTCCCTCCTGTACCTTGTTATAACCCTGGATATATATGAAAGTTTCTATCATGTCCCCCCTTTCCCTTCTCTGCTCCAATATATACATATTAAGATCTTTTAGTCTTTCCGGGTCAGATTTTCCAATGACGGTAACCTACCTCTATTCCTCCTATTCTGAGGTCATATATTGTCCATTACGGAAATTCTTCCCATCCTACTTTGGTCAAGGTGAAGGACGTTTGTATAATTTGTCCCATGACTCGTGTCTCCTGCATCAATACCCCATCCGTACATTGATGGCCACACTGACGTTAAAGGTCACCTCAGTACCTGATGTATTGGCCATCCTCCTTTATTGTCCATTTGGCCTTCAGTTGATTACACTGCTTCTAAATTTGATTCATTAAAACGTTCCAAACCAGGCAGATGACCTTTAGATGACCAGGTTTCTTGCACACACAACACTTACATGTGTCATGTTGCTGACTATACGTCTTGCAACAGTCTGGTGTCTTTAATGGGCACATTGTCATTGCTTGGCTCTCTGTGTTTCTCTTATATTCATCTACACGTTTGCCTCTGACATATTCTATCATGAGTTCATTGAGTATCATGAGTATCAATGTTTATATTCAGGGCTGGTGCATACAAATAGATTAATAGAGACTAGGGGGTCTATTTCCTAAACTGCGGGTTTGAAAAAGTAGAGATGTTGCCTACAGCAACCAATCAGAATCTATCTGTCATTTTGTAGAATGTGCTAAAGAAATGATAACTACAATCTAATAGGTTGCTATAGGCAACATATCCACTTTTTCAAACCCGCAGTTTAAAACCTGTTGCAATTTTTTGGGACGATTTGAAATTGCCAAAAATCGTCAGAGATAACCGGCGATTTGAAGTGCAAAATCGCTATATGTATTAATCAGCTATTTTGACGTTCCTAAATCCAATCTCTGGCAATTTGTGTCCATTTTAAAACACCTATCTCTCCCATGTTATAGTCAAACTCACGGGACATTAAACACAAACTCGCTGGACACAAAGTGATGCTTTCTATAGACGAGATTACAGTGGCTTAATATTTCATCATCAGTGGGACAATATTTATATTTTGTCAGTATGCCCATGAGTACTTGTAGTGTCACAAGTCTGTACGTTTAATGGTGTCCCAAATCAGGAAATTTTAAGTGTTGACATATTATAAAAATATAAATATTGCTGGTGATGAAAAATGTAATAAAAATAACAAAAATTAAAAAAAAAAAACACTTACATTTAAACTATAACTACATTTGGGCCACTAATTTATTCTTAAAATAAATTTCTCCCAGTAAGAAAACTCATAATCCTTTTTGCCCCTCTACAACAAAAAAGATGGTTTATTCAAACTCCCATTGTGCCTCCTGTTATATAAACATTCAGTGATGTGTATACCAATCTCGCAGATAGAAAGCAGCGGGTTGTATCTGGCGGTTTCTAATTCAAACTCGGGCGAGTTTGCAAAATCGCAGCATCATAGATTTGGCGATTTATATAGTTAGAGTGACAAGAAATCAGGACCGCGATTTGTAGCAATTTCGAGAATGGAGGTTTTAAAAGAAACTCGTTTCCTGCGATTTTACATCAAATCTCGAGTTAATATATCAGCGATTTTAAACTCGCCCGAGAAACTTGCTGGAGATTCAAAAGCGCTGCATGATACATTTACCTCCAGATCTCTTTGCAGAGACAAGGAAAATATTAGGTAACCCAACAAAGGAACCAGTGATATAAACAGCAAGAATAGTCCGAATTCAGGGCAGGGGTCTAACCTCGGGGGTCACAAACTATGTTCAGGGCGGGCGGCAGACACGGAACAGTCAGAGTGGGGAGAAGCTATAATAGGCAATGAGTCCATGCTGCAGACAGCCTTGTAAAAGAGCAGAAACCAATCCTAGTAGTCGACCAATCAGCTGTCTCAGCACTGATCTAATTCTAAGCACCTGAGGAACAACGATGAATGTCATGGCAACCAATATAAATAAGTTAAACATTCTGAACATTGGAACACCTGAGGCTGGCACTGTTTCTATCCCAGCGTCTGTTCCCAATCCTGACACATGTGCTTCATAGATGTCTATTTTTGTTTCAACAATTTCTGAAGATTACCCATATCGAGGGACGTTAGTTATATGAGTAGCAATGACAGTCCTTTAAATATTCACCATTAGTAGATAAATCCTCTATAAGCTACTCCTTATGTAGTCCAGGGGCCCTTTTTGTTTTAAATGACGCCCAAGGTGCGGAGTGCTTCAATCACTCAGTGCCATGAAAAGCAGTGCTCGGGGCTTGGGCCTTTGGACCCTTACCAAAAGGGGAAGGACCCCGTTCCTCCCTATCTCCCAGAGCAGAGCCAAAAGGCCCCTTAGGGAGATAAGGGTCTTCAGACACCCTTCGCCGACCCTAGGGGGGGCACCTTTACATCCCCGACCCCCGGAGCCAAAAGGCAAGGACCTTTGGAACTACCTCAGCCGCAAGGCTTGGGCAGTCCCCTTTACCCCGAGGTCGGACGAAGCTTTCCCATGAGGGACTGGATCTTTAGCAGCGCCCACAAGGAGGGAGCCTCAAACGAAAATCGAGCCAACTGAAATCCGTGTATAAATAAGTGCTTTGTGCCATAAGGGCATCGTGTTCGATAAATAAAAAAATTAAAAAAAGTGCCTGTAGGCCGCAGCCTCGCGGCCGGAGAGTGTAAAAATGATTGTGGCCCAGTCAATAGGCCGGAAGCAAGAAATAAAAGTGGTGCAGGGTTCACTCAAGTGTATTGTGCTCTGTACCTTACTCTGTGCCAGTGACATTGGACCGCCACCACTAATTGCTGCAGAGCTTAATGTGGAGTCTGCATCTCTGCACATCCGCCGTGCGATGGAGGTGTGTGGTCAGGGGGACCACACACCTCCATCGCACAGCGGATGCGCTGAGATGCGGACTCCACATTAAGCTCTGCATCAATTACTTACAGCGCACACATGGCAGCATGACAAAAAATAGAATCTATATCCTTCAATCAGTAATTAAGGACCTGTTTCATGTTCAGACGTATGTACATTTGCGCAACGTATATTGCGTTAAATAGGTCGGTGCATGCTCAGAAACCAATGAACGCAATTGCATGCAATTCATGTCCATACGCAAAGGACACTTACAACTGCCTACGACTTGAGAGTAAGAATGAGGGGTAAGAAGGGGCAGCCTAACGTAGGCCACGTACAATGAGTGTGTGCTATGGATTCAAGTCCTGGGTTTCTGGTAAGTACGCCTGGTGTCAGCCGTCTCATCTGCACCCATTACAGATCGGGTGTAAGTGCCGACTGATAGTGATGACTGACACAGCATAGCCTTTGTTTTAAAAACTAGATGTACATGTGCCTCTAGCTAGCATGGCATGGACAGTGTGCATTGAGAGCATATTTATGTATTTATGTATTTAATGTAAAAAAAAAATTAAAGGAAAACAAACATTTCTATAAATGATGACTGCTAAGAGTTGTTGTTTTAACTTGTTACACACAGATTCATATGGAAACGTGTCTTGAGATCCGCTTGGATTTGAATGCGGTCAGAACTATGTACAAGTTCCACGCTCGTTTTTACGCACAAGTTGCGTTGGGACATGAATCAGGCCCTTAACGAGGAACAATTTCCATAAAGACAAAGAAATCACGGCAAGAACGATCTGCTGGAGGGAAATCTGCGTAGTACCATTTGACTGAAAAGAGTGTCGAAATGATCTTATTTTTCTGTTTGCAAATATTTCCTACGTGTTAAGTTGCCTGTTTTGCTGTAACAGATCTGTAGACCAGGTGTAGATGCAGCTCTGACCCAGTGCTGGAGACAAGGTCCAGTCAGACTGTGGTGTCTGCAGGGACCCGTCCAGTGGAACGACTTCTAAGCATCAAGTGGTTAATCCAGCGGTGGCCGCGTCTGAGTTATCCTGCGATTGTTTTCCTTCACCTCTGTCTACTCTCTTTCTTTTTTTCCTCTCTATTCATTTGCTCCGTCTTTGTCTCCTCCTCTCACACTCACCCTCCCTCCTTCCCCTGCTGTGAGACACAGCAGTGAGGCAGAGAGCATCAGCAACACTGGCAATCCAGCCCTGCTTCTCTCCCTCTGCTTCAGACCTGTTCCACTCTCTCCGCTTCTCCCCCTCAGGATCCCTGTGGCCCCTCGGACAAGCCGAGGTGAGAGGTGAGTGCAACAGATGAAGGGTTAATAAGGCAAGGGAGAGGGGTTGTGAGGGGATGGGGGGGTTGGGGGGTTGATGGAGTTGATGGAGGTCTCAGCTAGTGGCAGATTTGTGGGGATGAGGAGGGGGGTGTTGATTGCGCAAGGTTTGGTGGCGTTGAAAGGGTTAAAGGCGCAGCACTCTTCCCCGTGAGTATTATGCAGTTTTTGCTGAAAGTTAGAAAGAGATGTTCTGCAGAGCAGAACAGGTGGTGGCCGTCCAGTGATGGCAGTAATGACTGTGATACCCAGGCAGAAGTTCCATGTCCATGTGATGGGGACACATGGTGAGATGTTCTTCTCCTGCTCGTCCCTGCAACCCCCTAACCCAGACATCATTTCCTGTCCCCCACTTCTTACCTTCATAACCAGTGGTAACCAAGATGACTCCAAATTCCTTGTCTACCAACTACACTCTATCTACCTGACCCCTTGCTACCTGCTGCACTCTAACCTGCTGATTCACTACTACCTTCTGCACTCTAACCTGCTGATTCACTACTACCTGCTGCACTCTATCCTCCTGATTCACTACTACCTGCTGCACTCTATCCTCCTGGCCCCTACTACCTTCTGCACTCTATTCTGCTGATTCTCTATTACCTGCTGCACTCTATCTTCCTGATTCTCTACTACCCACTGCACTCTATCCCGATGATTCTCTACTACCTCTAACACTCTATCTTCCTGATTCTCTACTACCTGCTGAACTCTATACTCCTGATTCACTACTATCTGCTGCACTCTATCCTCCTGGCCCCTACTACCTTCTGCACTCTATCCTGCTGATTCTCTATTACCTGCTGCACTCTATAATCCTGATTCTCTACTACCTGCTGAACTCTATACTCCTGATTCACTACTATCTGCTGCACTCTATCCTCCTGATTCACTACTACCTGCTGCACTCTATCCTGCTGGCCCCTACTACCTGCTGCACTCTATCCTCCTGATTCACTACTACCTGCTGCACTCTATCCTGCTGGCCCCTACTACCTGCTGCACTCTATCCCGCTGATTCTCTACTACCTGCTGAACTCTACCCCGCTGATTCTCTACTACCTGCTGAACTCTATCCTGCTGATTCTCTACTATCTGCTGCTCTTTATTTTTCTGATCCTCTAATACCTGCTGTACTCTATCCTTCTAATCCTCTAACTTCTACTGCACTCTATAATCCTGATCATCTACTATCTGCTGCACTCTAGTCTCCTGATTCTCTACCACCTGCCGCATTCTATTATTCTGATCCGCTACTACCTGTTGCAATCTATCCTGCGGATTCTCTACTACCTGCTGCTCTGTATCAGGGTCCTCTGTTGCCCGCTGCAATATATCTAATCTCCAGCTACCTGCTGCACTCCATCTGCTTCCTCTATTATGTGTCGCACTCTATCAGCATTCTGTACTACCTGCTGCATTCTATCAGCATTCTCTATTATCTGTCCAACTCTATCAATATCATCTACTACTTTACACACTATATCAGCATCATATAATACCTGTTACATTATTTCAGCATTCTCCACTACCTGTCGCACTCTATCAACATTCTCTATTACCTGTTGCACACTATCAGCATCCTTTACTACCATCTGCACTCTATCCTCTTATCCACCCAATTTTCCTTGTTTTTTTAAAATGGACTCATACTTTTTATTTACAATGTTTAACACTGATGTAAAATGTAGTGTGCCATAACATCAAATTGCTTGGTGCACTTTATCTGCTTGATGAACTCTATCTACCAGATCCCCAACTACCTGCAGCACTCTATCTACCAGGTCCCCAACTACCTGCAGCACTCTATCTACCAGATCCCCAACTACATGCAGCACTCTATCTACCAGATCCCCAACTACCTGCAGCACTCTATCTACCAGATCCCCAACTACCAGCAGCACTCTATCTACCAGATCCTCATCTACCTGCAGCACTCTATCTACCTGATCCCTAACTACCTGCAGCACTCTACCAGATCCCCAACTACCAGCAGCACTCTATCTACCAGATCCACAACTACCTGCAGCACTCACTCTACCAACAGATCCCTAGCTACCTGCAGCACTCTATCTACCAGATCCCTAAATACCTGCAGCACTCTATCTACCAGATCCCCAACTACCTGCAGCACTCTATCTACCAGATCCCTAGCTACCTGCAGCACTCGATCTACCAGATCCGGAACTACCTGCAGCACTCTATCTACTAGATCCCTAACTACCAGCAACACTCTATCTACCAGATCCCGAACTACCTGCAGCACTCTATCTACCAGATCCCCAACTACCTGCAGCACTCTATCTACTAGATCCCTAACTACCAGCAACACTCTATCTACCAGATCCCCAACTACCTGCAGCACTCTATCTACCAGATCCCCAACTACCTGCAGCACTCTATCTACTAGATCCCTAACTACCAGCAACACTCTATCTACCAGATCCCCAACTACCTGCAGCACTCTATCTACCAGATCATCAGATACCTACTGCACTCTATCTACCAGATCCCCAACTACCTGCAGCACTCTACCTGATCATCAGATACCTACTGCACTCTATCTGCCTTATTCCCAAGTACCTACTACACTATATTTGACCAATCCAGAATCTACCTGCTGCACTTTATCTACCCGATTACCAAATATATACTGCATTCGATATATCTGATTATCAGTTGCTTACTACATTCTATCTACCAGATCCCCAACTATCTGCTATACTCTATCTACCAGATCCCCAACAATATTCTACATTCTATCTACCAGATCCCAAACTACCTCTGTCACTCTCTCTACCAGATCCCCAACTGCCTGCTATACTCTATCTACCAGATCCCCAACAATATTCTACATTCTATCTACCAGATCCCAAACTACCTCTGTCACTCTCTCTCTACCAGATCCCCAACTGCCTGCATCATTCTATCTACCCGATTCCCACCTATATCCTGCATTCTATATACCTGATCATCAGCTACCTACTGCTAAATATTGTAATTTTATTATTGACCCTCTCTACTCTACCTATCTTATTTAACTCCTTGTTTGCCTGATGTATCACATCCCTATTGTCTCCCCTCACTGTCGCTCCCGTCTTCTCTCCGTCGTTCCGTTTCTCTCACCTGTCCTGCTGTTGTTGGGCCCTCAGGTAAGCTGATGACAGTACGGCGAGGGGATAAAGTTCCCATCAGCATCCAGGAGCACATGGCCATTAATGTGTGCCCAGGACCCATCCGGCCCATCCAGCAGATCTCTGACTACTTCCCCAGATATACCCCATGGCCAGAGGGGTCCCTATCTCCCACAGGACAGCCCCACAACCTCTCACCCTTGGACATTCCACCGCAAGCGCCGGAAACGGTGGACGATTCTGCAGACCTGGACAACTACGACTCGGATGATGGCAGTATGTACATTTGTCAATAATCAATAATCAGATTGAAAATTTTATGTATAGAGAACATGGGCTAATATGGGAATTAAGTGGTTCTGGAAATTATGTACTCCTATGACTGAGAGATGCTTTGTTTATCATTTATTTGGTTATGTCATGTCATGTGAAAATATGGCCACAGGGTGGCACTGTTTGTTTTACCGTTATATACGGTGCAGCATTATACCTTGACAGAGCAACTAATATGGAAGCTTCTATTCACATTAATATGTGAGATATGCAGATAAGCCACAAGCTCTGCTCAGAATAACTCATATCTATATTTGCTACTGTAGAAAATCCTGTCATTTGCTTTTCAAAGGAAATGGGGAATATATATTGGGGAGAATTTTTTCAAATTATTTGTGCTATGCAAATGGAATCTATATTTTGTTCACTTTGGCTCTGATTCGTCAAGGAGCGTATCGGACGATTTTGGCGAATCATCTGCGTAATCAATCTGCGTATGCGCAGGACAGTATGCCGTAGAACGCAGGAACAACTGCAAAAATGTGTTTCATGTACAGTACCAGTAACAGACTCTTAATAAATATATTTCATTGGGAAGAAAAAATTACAAAAAAAACCTTCCTTTTTTTAATGTTTTGTCACTAATGACTATATTATTAACAGGTGACATTAAATCAATGCGTTCTTTTGAGAATTTATATTCCTCCTATATATTGGACGTAGACTGCAGTGTCTTGTGTAGCAGAGATGACCTAGACCCGTATTGATCGGTGCACGTATCTTCAGACCCGCTCCTTGTTGTATTCGTACGTACGGATGCTCGAATTTTGTGCGTTTTTAAAACAAACGCGCTTTGCGCTCAGTATGCGTGCCTTGATTAATCAGGCTCTGTGTGAGCCTACGTAATACTACCAAGGGGGAAGATGGAGTGAAGGGGTTAAAACACAGAGGACCCCCGAAAAACACGCTAGAACCCCTGGGTTTGCCTGTTGCTGTCTCTTTAAGCCTGTCTGTGCATTCCTCTCCTGTCTTTTTCACCTCCCTCCTCCTCTGCGTCTCTCTCCCGTTAAGAGTCCCCTAATCAAACGCTTTGTGTGTGTAATTGTGGTGTTGTGCAGTCACCGCGCACGTGACTTCCCCTCGCAAAATGAAAGAGCAAAATGAGTAAGAGATGCGCGCACTGATACATATTCATCCACACAAATCTTATTCACACACGTTACTGCCTGTGCTGAGCAAACAATCAAGTTATACAAACATGTTTTTCTCATGAATATTATATACTCTCATATTCCTGTCCCTGGTCCTTTTATATCCATGACCCAAATAGGCGCCATCGTTCCACCGCGATATTAAACATTAAGCTCCCGCTTTCATGTTGTTACTTTTACAGTATTCTCCTAATATATCATCATCACCATTTATTTATATAGCGCCACTGATTCCGCAGCGCTGTACAGAGAACTCATTCACATCAGTCCCTGCTCCATTGGAGCTTACACTCTAAATTCCCTAAAACACACACACACACACACACACACAGACAGAGAGAGAGACTAAGGGCAATTTTGATAGCAGTCAATTAACCTACCAGTATGTTTTTGGAGTGTGGGAGGAAAGCGGAGCACCCGGCGGAAACCCACGCAAACACGGGGAGAACATACAAACTCCTCACAGATAAGGCCATGGTCGGAAATTGAACTCAAGACCCCAGCGCTGTGAGGCAGAAGTGCTAACCAGTTAGCCACCATGCTGCCTCACTTAATCATGAAAGTAAGCGGACGTCGGGACTGTCTATATTACATGTTTGTTGAATATTTCTTATTGCACCTTTCATATTGCTCCTCTAAATGCGTTATTACGTATATTGCGGAAGACGCAATAGGTTTAACCTCCTCTTGCTGTGGGTGTTTTTCACCTTGATGACTGAGCAGTTTTCTGTTTTTTTTCAGATTTTTGTGACGTGGGACAGGGGGGGAGGGAATTAAATGCGACGCAAGTTTCCAAGCACGTCATTTATACGTGACAATTGCCGGGGGAATTCATCGATTCCCCGAATCGCCATGTTAATCGCGCCTGTAGATTATGCTCATTTTTGCTCCCACCTCAGGAGGGAATAACTCCCCCGGCATTCAGCGTGTATAAATGATGTGTGTGAATTGAATCCCCCCCTATGGTGTCAAGAATTGGTGGGATATAATGTCCGCCACACAGGAGTTTAAATATGAGATAATGTACTCCCTACTGTAAATTATATGGATATTACAAGTCACCAAGTATGCGAGAAATCCTAGGTGACTTCAAATAATAATTTACAGTAGAAATGTATTGTTCTTTGTGATATACAAATATTCTTACTAAGTGCTGAAGTGATGACGAGCGCACCCATGATCAGAAATGAATATCACAACTCACTGTTTATGAGAAATGTAATTTTATACATTTTCTTCAAGCAAAGAACACATTTGCCGACATAATCACACATTGTGTGAGGCCGAGCTCTTACATCCAGTGATTCTTGTCTCTTTGGACTAACGGGTCCATATTTTATGACAAGCTTACCGGAGATGTTCTCAATTCTTAAGGTCAAGCAGCTCTTAAGCAGAGATCTGACATTAGCTGAAGAAAGGAGAACACATCCCTCAAAGCTTGTCTCCAAAAATGAGATTTTAGTCCGCATACAAAAGGAAAATAAAGCTGCCTGACACGGTGATTTTGGAAGGTCGATAGCACCAAATTCAACACTTGTGAGCGCATCATAGTCCAAATTTGAATGATAATCCCCATCTCTGCGTGTGGGGGGTAATCTATCGACCGGGGAGGAAAGGTGCCCAAATCAACTTCACAATCTAGTTGTTTGGCGATGCACCTGCTCTACCAAACCAGCGCAAATCATCATCATCATCTATTTATATAGCGCCACTGATTCCGCAGCGCTGTACAGAGAACTCATTTACATCAGTCCCTGCCCTATTGGAGCTTACAGTCCAAATTCCCTAACACACACACAGACAGAGAGAGAGACACTAGGGTCAATATTGATAGCAGCCAATTAACCTACTAGTATGTTTTTGGAGTGTGGGAGGAAACTGGAGCACCCGGAGGAAACCCACGCAAATACAGGGAGAACATACAAACTCCACACAGATAAGGCCATGGTCGGGAATTGAACTCATGACCCCAGCGCTGTGAAGCAGAAGTGCTAACCACTAAGCTACCATGCAGCGCAAATTACTTATTGATCTGGTTATGTGGTACAAATCACACTTGCCGACTCTCCCGGAACGTCCGGGTAGGTCTCCCTGACTCCCAGGAAAGCACGAATGCATCACTTCTTCCCTGTGGCGAAATGATGCAATGTCACGTGGGGGGTGGGGCCAAAATGAAATAATTCACTGCGTTCCACCCTGCTCCGCACTTGCAAATCAGAAACTTGGCAAGTACAGTACAAAAGCATCAATCACTGGTAACTTAACTCTGATTCCCCAAAGGGATACCTAGCGATACTTAACACAGGGGGGTTATTGAAATCCACGCTACCAATCTGTTGGAGAAGAGCCATTATCGCAGACGCACTTATAGCGTGCAGTTAGAGCAGCGGATTCATCCCGGACAGAGCTCGCAGCTTGTTATTATAAGCCGTGGCTCGTCTAATAGCTGTGCGCACAAGTTCATATTTTGATAATACTCTTAAGGAGTAGAAAATAAATATGTATAAGAAGTGTGCGTGTTTGTGTGTGCGAGAAGGCGTTGTGTGGGTGGGAGATTTCAGTTTATTCAGGAAATCAAGCTGAACTTGAGAAAGTCTGTGTCATTGCAATTCAACTGTTTATATCGCACTTAGAAAACAATGACGAATAGGCAGCTATGACTTGATCCTGGAGCATTCCCCCGGCTTTCTAATGCACACAACAAAATGCTGCCCACCTCGCCGTCACATTAGCAAACCCCAACCTTCAGTCATGATGGGTGATATTGCAGCATGGCGGGTTCTGTCGGTTTATAACTTGCAGAGTTAAAACAGTTGTATACCTAGAGGGCCAGATTGAGAGATGGGTGTAAATACATTTGTGCCATGTAAAAATGTGACTTGCGTAAGATTTGTTGGACTAAGCATGCACCTATACAGTGCACATTGTGTAAGTTGAGAGCATCTTATACCTGCGTCCACTTGTAAGTTCAGCGCTGCATCCGAGTTTGACTTAAATGGTAGCTTAGTGGTTAGCGCTTCTGCCTTACAGCACTGGGGTCATGAGTTCGATTCCCGACCATGGCCTTATCTGTGAGGAGTTTGTATGTTCTCCCTGTGTTTGCGTGGGTTTCCTCCAGGTGCTCTGGTTTCCTCCCACACTCCAAAAACATACTAGTAGGTTAATTGGCTGCTATCAAATTTACCTTAGTCTATCTCTGTCTGTGTGTGTATATTAGGGAATTTAGATTGTAAGCTCCAATGGGGCAGGGACTGAAGTGAGTGAGGTCTATGTACAGCGCTGCGGAATTAGTGGCGCTATATAAATAAATAGATGATGATGATGATGATGATGAGGATGACTTACACATATCTTCAAGACAACCCTCTTAGGAGGCGTATTGTTGTACGTCACATAGGCCTGACGTAAGATTCCAAGTTAATAATGATGACGTCTGTATTTCTGAGCTGAACGTATCAATACCCTAAATTTATAGCTATTACTCAAAATACAGCCGCAGAAGTGTGGATGCATTTTTGCATATACTGAGAGGTCACAATTTTACTTATAACTCTAAATCTAGCTCAAATTATATACTTACACATAGCAAAAATAAAATTACATTTCATTTATTTTAAATAATAAAATATGTTTTTTTTAATTTTTGTGTTCCATTGCTTGTGGTGTCAATGCGACGTTCAGATGACGCTGAATATTGGGAGGTCATTTTTTGCTTCTTTTAGATATGAAGACCTTACCACATAGCCACTGTGACGCTTCTTTCAAGAATATTTACACAATAATAGAGCTTCCGTCACACCTCGGACATTCCCAAGTGGACAATCGAGGCGAATTAAAGCCACGTCCACAGCGCAACCAGCCCCCAACCGTCTCACACTGTGACATTTCTTTGAGGCCCCTCCCATTTCCAGTAGGCACCATCTCAATGATCTTTGAATGTTGGGACTATCCTGCAAAAGTCGGGACAGCTGAAACATATGCGGGTGTTATGATAGGTAGAAAGGACAGGACAATTATGCAATAGGAATATTTAGAAAAGACTTGTTGGAGGATCACGCTGCCACCATTGAGGAGACTGAGGAGACAGAAATGCCCCTAATATTATATAGCGCCATCTACTGGTTAGGCAAAACACATGTCCAGTAATCTGTCTTCGTCCAGTGCAGAGATAGTAAAAATACCAGACGTAGTACATATAAATAGTACCTGCACCTAAGGTGAATTAAGCTAAGGAGCTTAATAAGTGATGTTTGTATGGGAAGATAAATCATAAAGGATTAACTTAAATATTTCTATCAAATAAAATACATTGGGCCTGAGTCATCAAGGAGAGCAAAGCAACAAAAAGAAGTAACTTTGCACCTGGGCAAAAACCATGTTGCATTGGAGGGGGAGGTGAATTTAAAATGTGGGGACAGATTTATACTTGGGGTACGGCATGTCCTAGATCAACTTTAAATATCAGTTTAAAAATAAAACTATCAAGTATTTGTGTGCTATATGAAATAACAGCCAGTATTTAATTTATATGCAAAATAATAAACTAATTTGCACCCCTTCCATTGTAACATGGTTTGTCCAAGAGAACATTTACTCCTTTTTTTACCTTACTTTCCTTAATGACTCAGGCCCATTATGTCTGTGTATAAGTAATTTGAAGTTAATTCAATCTAACTGTGCTAAAATCATCCGTTTAATCTGATTGGTTAATATGGCTGACAGCAACTTTTTTCTTGTGGCTAATGGAACAGTGCCCCCAGTGGTTATCATGATAATAACAAAACGTTTCATGATTTTACGAAGCATTAACCCGAGCGGCGTTTCTCAGTCATTGGTCAATAAATCACTGTAATGTTCCATCAATGTTATATGTATCCTTACGTCATGTGATTCGAAGGGAGATGTGATAGAGGGGCTCAGGGTTTATAACCAGCTTTCTGAACCCAAAATCTTCTTATTTTAGCAGCTCTGGGAACTCTGGAGTTTGAATTATTCTATGACCAAGAAAACTTTATCTTGCAATGCAGCATCCTGAGAGCCAAGGTAAGTCCTTGTGACATGTGACCCGTGGCATGGGGAGGGGGTATGTGGGCACGGGATGGGGGTAGAAAGTGGCTCTCTCAGGATGTGGGATATTCATTGTCAATGGTAATTTTCTTGCGGCCAATTAATCCATGATCATAGTACCATAATAATACAAAGTTTAGGTTATTTTTTTGTATTGGTGAACCGTGGATATAATCATGTGGAAGCACCGTTCCAGTTATACATGGGCAAATGGTTGACATGTCCATGGGGCAGGGGGAGAAACGTTGAGACTGCCGGGAAATTATACTTTTATCAGCCGGTTCTATTTTTGTCTGACAGCCAATCAAAATTAAGTACCAAACAAGAAACAGCTCTATTAGCCAATAATAGCCCCATACGGAAACGCCATATCCCATCCGGCACACTTTCACCTTCGCCGCTTCTCCAGCAAAGCAACACCCACCTCAGGAGCTGAATGAAAACAAATTATCATTATTAAAAGCTAAGACTATATAGGAACCAAACACCTCAATATATATGTTTACAAACCGCCGCTTCTTACATTTAACTGTTTGTATGTAGTCAAGGTGAAGACTGGGGACGGCGATGTTGAACTGCGATGAAACTGCAGTTTTTGGGCAGTTTACCAGCGGTTTTGCTGTTTATAAATGAGGTGGATTCAGGGGCGCACGCAAGGGGGGTTTCTGGTTCTCCAGAAACGCCTCCCCTCCGCGAACGAACGGTACAGTACAGCAGCCGTGGCGCTGTCAAAGAAGCGTCCGCGGCGGTGCTGTATTGTACTGCAATACAGCACTGCCGCGGACGCCTCTTTGACAGCGCCGCGACTGCTGTACAATTCAGGATCGCCGAAATTGAGCTGGTGCGCAGCTCTCTCTCTATATTTTTTATTTTGGGGGGGGGGGGCAGAAACCCCCTTTAAAAATCCTGCATTTGCCCCTGGGATTAAAACCTGTCTGTAAAAACACTTCCCCCGATAGGGGCAGACTGGGCTGCGGAGCAAGGGGCATCTGCCCCTGGGCAAAATTGTTCTTAATAGGCTGCCGAGTCGAGTCTTCTCCCCCGGGCTAAAATTTGCCAGCCCTCCCCTGTCCCCTGAGTCTTCTTAACATTGGATCACCTTGTATTGGGTATTTCTTCCTGACCAGCTTACTTCTCATCACATGTGTTATGCTGAGAAGGTGGATTATTACAGTTGTTCATGAACTCCGCAGCTCCACCAGGTCCTGCCGGAAACATACTCTCCTTTTGAGAGCACCGAGCTGCCGTCCACGTTGGGCGTGTACGCCGCAGCCTTGCCTACCGGCTGCCGTAACATCGAATGATCCTCTCACCATGCCCACGGTTCACTGTGTACCGTAACTCCCCGTGTAACTAAGGATTGGAAATGGAGGCTCGCAAGAAATCAGCAGGTACAAATAAATACTTGATCATTGATGGAAAGAAATATCACACGGCAGGAATACAAATGAAGCAAACTAGAATGTGTACTGCAGGGGCTCTCTGAAGCTGTGCCTGGGGCAAATGACCTTTTTATCCACGACTAAAAATGGTTCTGCATTTCAGAGAACTGACCTCTACTGAGATTCGACAATAACTCAGTACATTGCAGGATAATTCCACTATTAAGTGACAGAGGACAGCGTATTTCCTGCAAAAACCATGTTCCGGTGAAAATTGAATTCTGTAGTTTAAGGGCTGGGATTGTTATTGATCTTAAGCGTATCTTTAAACACAGGCCACCGCCAGCCCTTGATAAATCACACCTGTCACGTAACTACTAGAGTACAGCCTCAATCAATAACTGCCCACCCCCTCCACTGCCAACGAACAATACACAGAAAATTAGACCAATGTCCCCTTTTGTTCCAGGGCAGGGAGGGAGGTGTGTGTGTGTGTCAGTCCTTTCACAGCCTGTTCCCTCTCATGTAGCTGTGTCTTCCACGCTGTGTGCAACAACCTCAGAATATGTTCTTCCTCTTCAAAGCAGAGTGGCTCAATGGGGAGACGCATCAATAAATGATCTGCTCTAATTGAATTGTACTTCTTTATTGCCATAATTAGAAACACAAGCTTCTAACGCCAGCTTCAATCAAGTGAAATTATAATGTTAGCAAACAAACCAGAAACTGGAGAGTGTTGACATTGTCACTATATGGGAAATGAAGATGTGGGATTCCGATGGCATCCTGGGGTGAGCTACAGAATATTAAGCTTGGAGGCTGGGTGCATATAACTCTAGATTTCTCAAGAACCAAATGTTCCTCAGGTAAAAACCAACAAACAGTGTCTACCGTCTGACATAAGACAAATGGCTGTACATCCCAACAATACCTAGAGATCTGAACAAATGTCTATACCTCCCGGCAGGCTTGGGTCCGACAAATCTATATGAATATGTTTATTATTCCTCCTCCCAGTAAAATACTTATCATCGGGCAATTTGCGGAGCTGCCATAGGTGTAACGAGTTACGATGGGGCCCGCATCATGAAAGATTATTGCCCCATTAGTAATCAAATATTAATGTCCCTTAATATAATAGTATAGCTTTTTTTATATAATGAGGGCAATATGAAGATATAATGCCCTCATTATATAAAAATAAACAATTCTATTACCCCCTTAATATAATGAACAATAAATAGTGCCTCCTCTTATGGATGCAATATCCAGTAGCTCAAACAGCAAGTTTTAGCTAACTAGCCTATCTGAAGCAGGTATTAAAACAATCTGTTTTTTCTCTCTTTGGTGCTGGTTTGGACCAAACCATCAGCGGTTTAGGTGTTTTTAAGCCACCACACATCAGCGGCGGGTTCACATGCAATCCTCACGTCACCCTATAGTAAATACAAGGTGAAAGGTAGTTATTGTGGTGGTTACTGTGATGATGGCTGTTGGAAGGTAGTTATTATGGTGGTTATTGTGATGATGGGTGTTGGAAGGTAGTTATTGTGGTGGTTACTGTGATGATGGTTGTTGGAAGGTAGTTATTATGGTGGTTACTGTGATGATGGTATTTGGAAGGTAGTTATTATGGTGGTTACTGTGATGATGGTTGTTGGAAGGTAGTTATTGTGGTGGTTACTGTGATGATGGGTGTTGGAAGGTAGTTATTATGGTGGTTATTGTGATGATGGGTGTTGGAAGGTAGTTATTATTATGGTGGTTACTGTGATGATGGTTGTTGGAAGGTAGTTATTATGGTGGTTATTGTGATGATGGTTGTTGGACGGTGGTTATTATGGTGTTTATTGTGATGATGGTATTTGGAAAGTAGTTATTATAGTGGTTACTGTGATGATGGGTGTTGGAAGGTAGTTATTATGGTGGTTATTGTGATGATGGGTGTTGGAAGGTAGTTATTATTGTGGTGGTTACTGTGATGATGGTTGTTGGAAGGTAGTTATTATGGTGGTTATTGTGATGATGGTTGTTGGAAGGTAGTTATTGTGGTGGTTACTGTGATGATGGGTGTTGGAACGTAGTTATTATGGTGGTTATTGTGATGATGGTTGTTGGAAGGTAGTTATTATGGTGGTTATTGTGATGATGGTTGTTGGAAGGTAGTTATTATGGTGGTTATTGTGATGATGGGTGTTGGACGGTAGTTATTATGGTGGTTATTGTGATGATGGTTGTTGGACGGTGGTTATTATGGTGTTTATTGTGATGATGGTTGTTGGACGGTGGTCATTATGGTGGTTATTGTGATGATGGTTGTTGGAAGGTAGTTATTGTGGTGGTGGTTACTGTGGTGATGGTTGTTGGAAGGTAGTTATTATGGTGGTTATTGTGATGATGGGTGTTGGAAGGTAGTTATTATGGTGGTTATTGTGATGATGGTTGTTGGAAGGTAGTTATTGTGGTGGTTACTGTGATGATGGTTGTTGGAAGGTAGTTATTATGGTGGTTACTGTAATGATGGTTGTTGGACAGTAGTTATTATGGTGGTTATTGTAATGATGGGTGTTGGAAGGTAGTTATTGTGGTGGTTGTGGTCATTCTAGTGGTGGTGGTTGTGGTGTTGATAGTGGTTATTATTGTGGCAGTGTTAGTTCTACTGGTGGTAGATGTGAGGGTAGTTGTTCTAGTGATTCTGGTGGTGACTGTTGTTGTAGTGGTGGTTGTTGTTGTAGTAGTTGTTGTGATGATTGTTGTGATTATGGTTGCTTTAGTGGAGGTGGAGGTGGAGGTAGTTGTTGTGATGATGTTGATTGTTGTTGTGGAGGCACTGATGGTTGTTCTTGTGATTGTTGTTGTCCTTGTAGTGATGGTTGTGATGGAGACGGTTGCTGTGGCAGAGGTTGTTCATACTTGTGGTTGTTTTGGTGGTGGTCGGTGTTGTGGATAGTTTGGAGATGGCTACAGTAGTGGTTGCAGTTTGGTTGTGATGATGGTTTCTGGTTTGGTTGTGGTTGGTTTAGAGATGTTTGCAGAGATGGTTGCTGGTTTGGTTGTGGTGATCGGTGCTGGATTAGTTGTGGTGATGGTTATAGTGGTGGTTGCTGGTTTGGCTGTGTTTGTTGTGTTGATGGTTGTACCGGTGGTGTCCGTTACTGTTGTGGTGGCTGTGGACACCACTGTAGTTGTGGTGACAGTTGCAGTGGTTATTTTTGTTATGATGTGTGTACTTGTGGTGGTGATTGTTGTTGTTTTGGCGGTGTTTGCTGTAGTGATGATTGTAGTGTAGGTATTGTGTCTTAGACAGCTGATACAGTCCTCTAGCTGGGTTGTCATTGCAGACTCTTGAGAGCAAGGGATATTCTCTCATTTCTACAAGATACTTGTTTTCACTGCTAAGTGTGTTGTGAATCAAATAAGTATTTATAAAAACGACTGACATCAAAGTGAGAATAATATTAAGTTGGAGGGTGTGTGAGTTGGATGTCTTATTTTGTGGATTACTCTACAGTCATCCAAATTCAGAACCGATCCTTATGCTCCCAATGTTACATCCCTGTTAGCCCAATCTCTGGCTGCTTTGTGATTGTAGGTGATCATTAGCTACTTCATTTAAATAATGTTAATTATAGAGCATCAGTGTAAGACTATAACTAGGTCTCAGTTTGCCATGAACTGTCCCCTTGTTTCCACGGGAAATTTGCATCTCACAATTCTTATTTTTCTGCGATCTTCTAGTCAGACTCCCTGAGCACCCAAATTACCATGAGCGATGGTTCTCGTCAGATTATTTGACACTAGTACGGGTGGTTTTTATAACCTTAATAAATCTCGAATCACATGATGTTTTTTAAATGATGGTTGCCCTAGGTATGGCTTTACCTACGAGGTGTGGGACGGGGAAACGCCACTGGACACTGTGGTTTTAAAGGTAGAAGAGGATAAAGTTCTTCTCTCTGTTGTTGTTGGGAAGTGGATGGGGGCACGCTGTTTACTAATGACTCATAGGTGAGATTGGTGTCACTGTCTCACTCCGCTATATATACCACCTTGTCACCCAGCTGCGCAAGAGGCAAGGGAGGGGTCAGGGACAGTTTCAATGTCCCTTTAATCCCTGAACCTTCTGCCACGAGAACATAAACCAACAGCAGGTATTACCCATAAATCCCCTGCGGACACACAAAATCCACTAAGCCTGTTAGTGACACGGATCTGGTGGCTCCCTGCCAGAGTCACGTCATGAATAAGAGGAGATCCGCTCTCTTGTTATCCCAAATCAGCTAGAATGCTCAGTCTCCCAATGTCCCATTGATAACTTCCACACATAAAACTTATGCTTTAATACAGCCTCTGCCAAAGACAGAAATGTGACCGTTCCACTTTCCTGACCTTTATCTTTTCTCACCTCTGTTTTAGGGACTGAAGCCGATGGATTTCAATGGCCTTGCTGACCCCTACGTGAAGATTCACCTGCTCCCCGGTGCTTGCAAGGTGCTGCGTCCATTCCCACCCTCTCTCTCTGGTCAATGTGGTAACCTCTTCTGTCATCTACCCCCTATTATCAGCTTATCTCAGAAGTAGGCAACCTGAGGCTGTTGGTGAACTACAAGACTCAGCAAGCCTTCCCAGCTTATGCTGGCCGTACATGATGAGGCTTGTAATTACCCCAACATCTGAGGAGTCACAGGTTGTCTAAGCCTGGTTTATCTCAGTAGGTAACTTACAATTCACCGCACCCAATCAGCTAGTAGCTTTCATGCATCTAACATGCATATGACCGATCAAAGCAGATATCTGATTGGCTGTTATGTGTTACAGAACATTTTGTGGGAACCCTTCCCTTTACTGATCACTTCCAATGTAGTGAAGGGAGTCATGAAGTTCTCCATTTTTGCAACTTTATTTCTTTTGAGACAAGTGTTAGTTCAGCCACTTTAACATACAGTGTGCATGAAAAAAAATAAACCCCCAGCATGTCAATTGTTCTATTCTGCCATATCTTTATCATGCTCCAATATGCCCTGACTGTGTGCCCATTCTCGGCCAGCTGTTCTCTATCCCTGGTCCCGGGCAAAGCTGGATGTAATCCAGTTGTTTAACTGCTCCACATTGTTCTTAATCCCTTATTGTGTACAGAGATAGTTATTCTGCTTTTACTAATAATCACCCACTGCTGTCCTAGTAATGCTTCACTCTGACCCCTCCAAACACCAGCAGCTTTCACTAAGGACTGGAACTAGATTAATGAGATTTTCTCTGTGCTCTATTAGTAATGCCTCATCGTATGCTAATCTAATAAACCCCATCTCAGCCACCACATTCTGAGGTCTCCTAGTCATGCCTCAATCAATATTAATCTTATAATACACCGCCCTCCTCTTTCCTAATAAGGCCTGGCTATGAACTCTGGGAGGATTTGGAGAAAATGACATATTGTGCGGTAATTGGCATATGAGGTCATTCTTTTTAAGAGATGGTTATAGGAAGGTTTCTTATCAACCTAAAAAAAAATTGAATTAATAAAACTTTATTAATAGCTGTGTATTCTATATGCAGCATTAGCATGTGCAGAGTGACCATCCTCAGAAGGCAAATCTCAGACATGGCCCTGCAAAATTGTTAATTTCTTATGGAGCACCTATTGTGTACCCATGATGTAAATCCAGGCTGTATCACAAGAAGTGAGGAATGTGCAGTCTCAGTTGGTAACGCCAACTAAAATTATTACAAATCCTCCCAAACTAGCAATCATCTGATAACATAGATTAAGAATGATGCAAAGGAAGATACGGTATAAGGCATTTAATAAGACCCTGTGTGGAATGTGCAGTTGATCAATATGAATTTATGGCATTCAAAATAAAAAGTACAATAATGAAAAATGTTAATCCAATACTCTGAACTCCATATTTAACGTAGACTTGCCAACGTCCTTTATTGCCAATTTTTGCTTTGGAATTCACTTCACCAGAAAGAGAGCATTTTATTCGAAGCACAGTCTATGTGGTGTGCTTTCTCCTACGCGCTCCATCTCTCCAGCACCTAGTGTTACTGAATTATTGAGGAAGTCAGACCAAGAGCAAGCTCTCTTCTCTGATAGTCCATCTTGCCAGCCAAGGTGAGCTTACAGGCTGCATGACAGTCCATCTTGCCAGCCAAGGTGAGCTTACAGGCTGCATGACAGTCCATCTTGCCAGCCAAGGTGAGCTTACAGGCTGCATGACAGTCTATCTTGCCAGCCAAGGAGAGCTTACAGGCTGCATGACAGTCCATCTTGCCAGCCAAGGTGAGCTTACAGGCTGCACTATGCTACCTCCCAGGCCAGTTACCTTTACCTCTTTTGCTGGAGGTAGCCTGCCCAGGAAAACGTTGTGATGATAAAATGTTCCCTCCTAGTAGAATGGGTACCAAAGGAAGTTGGGTTTTTCGCTTACTATATAGAGCACAGAGTACATATGCGTGTATGCATTAAGTAAAAGTGAAATTCACCCACACATTATTATCTTTCTCTTGCAGCATCAGTTGGGCCGTGGTTCTTACTAATGTCAGGTTTTCTTCCCTCAGGCAAACAAACTGAAGACTCGCACAGTGCGAAACACTCTGAATCCCACGTGGAATGAGAGTCTCACCTACTGTGGGATCACCCATGAAGACATGGCCAAGAAGATACTGCGGTGAGCTTCAGCACAGGGGGGGGGAGGGAATAAAATAGATGATGAGGTTGAAAAAAGACACCAGTCCATCAAGTTCAACCTATTTTGGATCTCCTGCGATCCCTCACTTATATTTGAAATTGATCCAGATTAAGCAACCGCCAATCTGTTTCAATTGGTAAAAATACCCCCAGACCCAGTAATGCAGTCCTATTTTTACCCTATATCCACTACTACCCTACATTTTAATTAATGGTCGTAACCTGGATACACTTTTCCGCATGAAATTTGTCTAACTCTTTCTTGAACATATCTATTGAATCTGCCATCACAACCTTCCTTGACAGTGAATTCCATATCTTGACTGCCCTTACTGTAAATAATCCCTTCCTTTGCTGGTTGTCTTCCTTTGCTGGTTGTGAAATTTCCTCTCCTCTAACATTAGGGGATGACCACGTGTCCTGTGTATAGTCCTTGGGGTAAAAAGTTCCCATGAAAGTTCTCTGTATTGATCCTTAATGTAATTGTACATAGTAATCATATTCCCTCGTAGAGGCCTCTTTTCTAAAGTAAACATGCCTAAATTGGCTAACCTTTCCTCATAAGTTAATGACTCCATACCCTTTATCAATTTTCTTGCCCTTCTCTGAACCCTTTGTACTTCCTAATTATCTTTTTTATAGAGTGGTGCCCATATCTGTACTCCGTATTCAAGATGAGGTCTTACCAACGATTTATACAGTGGCAAAATTACACTGTCCTCCCTTGCATCTATGCCCCTTTTTATGCATGCCAATACTTTGTTTGCCCTTGCAGCTGCTGCTTGACATTGAGCACTATTGCTAAGTCTACTGTCTACGAGCACTCCCAAATCCTTTTCCATTATAGATTCTCCTAAATTAATTCCATTTAATTTATAGACTAAATGGAATCATCTGTTAGAAATCATTACTAAGTATCTGGGTAACCTTGCGACTCTCCCCCTGTTTGCTCATAAAACTCAATTCCCATTATTGGGAAGAAACTACATTTTGAAAAGACTAGAAAGCTCAGGACCGATTCCATTCTCTACAGATCACCGTTCTAGGAAATGTCCTGAAAAATATCAACATTATTACAATAATAGTTTTTCGGTAGTTTCTCAACTTCTCTAGTAGCATTATGTAACTGTGCAGCTCCAGATCTTGGTAAATCTACCTTTGAACATTCCCATATTATTAAAAGATCAACATATAGTACTCAGGTCGGAGTCACTACACTGGAGCATCCACCATTACCCTAAATGGCCATCCTTAGTATCACTGTAATGACCATTACTCTTATTGGGCTGGGTGAACTTGTGTTGACATTTCATCATTGGAATGCGGTAGTAATGTGTCCATCCACAACACATTAGACCGGAGCCAATGATAAGAAGCACATTACTTCTACTTTCAAGGACTAAAAGGTCGCAAAATGAGATAGTTCCCCCAGCCCAGTCACAATTGGTCTTTGTGAGGATACAAGAAGGATTTAATTGAACCCTATATGGGGATACTGGTTATGGTAAAGGAATGTCTGAACGTTGACATCTCCTTTAATACATACTGGTCTCAGAGTATCTGTAGTAGGTACATTACATAATTCTAATAAAGTATTGTTCACTACAAGTAACCTATAATGTCCTCTGCCATGTTTTCTCAGGATCTCTGTGTGTGACGAAGACAAACTGAGTCATAACGAGTTTATTGGAGAGACGCGAGTTCCTCTCCGACGGCTGAAGCCTGGAGAGAGAAAACACTTCAACATCTGTCTGGAACGCCAAATCCCTGTAAGAAGTGACAGATAGACATCTCTTCCAGAGAGGGAAATTGGGAGAGCACTAATGTCAGGGAGTCAATATGAAGATATAGTAAAATTAGTAGGAAGTATAAAAGATATACTGGGTCACCCCTGATAAGGTGGACAGCTTCTATAGGAAAGACAATGGATTGATAATAATACAAAATATATACCCTATAGAAGAGAAGCTAATTTATGAAATAAAAATCAGCACTGAGCAGAGGGACAGCTCCTATAGGAGAGATTGTGATTCACCACTGAGCAGAGGGACAGCTCCTACAGGAGAGATAGTGATTCAGTACTGAGCAGAGGGACAGCTCCTACAGGAGAGGTAGTGATTCAGTCCTGAGCAGAGGGACAGCTCCTACAGGATAGTGATTCAGCACTGAGCAAAGGGACAGCTCCTACAGGATAGTGATTCAGCACTGAGCAAAGGGACAGCTCCTACAGGATAGTGATTCAGCACTGAGCAAAGGGACAGCTCCTACAGGAGATGTAGTGATTCAGCACTGAGCAAAGGGACAGCTCCTACAAGATAGTGATTCACCACTGAGCAAAGGGACAGCTCCTACAGGAGAGGTAGGGATTCACCCCTGAACAAAGGGACAGCTCCTACAGGAGAGATAGGGATTCAGCACTGAGCAAAGGGACAGCTCCTACAGGAGAGGTAGTGATTCACCACTGAGCAAAGGGACAGCTCCTACAGGATAGCGATTCAGCACTGAGCAAAGGGACAGCTCCTACAGGGAGGTAGTGATTCAGCACTGAGCAAAGGGACAGCTCCTACAAGATAGTGATTCACCACTGAGCAAAGGGACAGCTCCTACAGGAGAGGTAGTGATTCACCACTGAGCAAAGGGACAGCTCCTACAGGATAGCGATTCAGCACTGAGCAAAGGGACAGCTCCTACAGAGAGGTAGTGATTCACCACTGAGCAGAGGGACAGCTCCTACAGTAGAGATAGTGATTTGGCACTAAGCAAAGGGACATCTCCTTTCAGAGAGATAGTGATTCAGCACTGAGCAGAGGGGCAGCTCCTACAGGATAGCGATTCACCACTGAGCAAAGGGACAGCTCCTACAAGATAGTGATTCAGCACTGAGCAGAGGGACAGCTCCCACAGGAGAGATAGTGATTCAGCACTGAGCAGAGGGACAGCTCCTACAGGAGAGGTAGTGATTCAGCACTGAGCAAAGGGACAGCTCCTACAGTAGAGATAGTGATTCAGCACTGAGCAGAGGGACAGCTCCTACAGTAGAGATAGTGATTCAGCACTAAGCAAAGGGACATCTCCTTTCAGAGAGATAGTGATTCAGCACTGAGCAGAGGGACAGCTCCTACAGGAGAGGTAGTGATTCAGCACTGAGCAGAGGGACAGCTCCTACAGGAGAGGTAGTGATTCAGCACTGAGCAGAGGGACAGCTTCTTCAGGAGAGAGATTTAAAAGGTCATGATATTAAAAGTGACATTATGATAGAATGTAATATGGGAAAGATATCATCTAATTTTTTTTTCATCTCCCTTAATCTCTTAGCTGGCCTCCCCATCCTCAATGTCAGCAGCTCTCCGGGGAATTTCATGTTACCTGAAAGAGGTGAGACAATTCCACATTACTAGACAAATATACAAATGCTGCAGTGCTGCCTCCATAGAGAACAGGGATATGGAGGACAGAAAGTGATGGTGATTTCACCTATGAAGCTGCTGGGTGGTTTCTGCATTATAGGATTTTCTGTGTGTATTATAAATAAATGTTACTGTCATTCATACACAGGAAGGAAGGTTATATCTGCTGTATTATATGAAGCCTAATAGCAAATGTGTTTACTCTATGAAAACAAATGTTTAGAATGTTTTGTTGCGCTTATGACCTGGTTCTGTGGGTGTAAGTACGTCTGCCATAAGCCTGGCACATACGTTGCATCTGCAGAAGTGGACGCAACTTGAGATTTTTGTGTGCACATTTGTTGGCCCAACTCACCCAACTTGGCCCTATGTCTCTGTCTGATAAGGCTGGGGCAATATTGTAGCATTCAATTCCAGGACATATTTACAAACAAGACAGCTGACTCTCAGTGTATATTTACTAAACTGCAGGATTAAAAAAGTGGAGATGTTGCCTATAGCAACTAATCAGATTCTAGCTCTCATTTTGTAGAATAGCATTTCCTCATCAATGCTCCTCTATTCCTATTACTTCACCTCTCTCCCCATCAATGCTCCTCTATTCTTATTAATCCTCCCCTCTCCTCATTAATGCTCCTCTATTCTTATTACTCCTCCCCTCTCCTCATTAATGCTCCTCTATTCGTATTACTCCTCCCCTCTCCTTATTAATGCTCCTCTATTCTTATTACTCCTCCTCTCTCCTCATCAATGCTCCTGTATTATTATTACTCCTCCCCTCTCCTCATTAATGCTCCTCTATTCTTATTACTCCTCCCCTCTCCTTATTAATGCTCCTCTATTCTTATTACTCCTCCCCTCTCCTCATTAATGCTCCTCTATTCTTATTACTCCTCCCCTCTCCTCATTAATGCTCCTCTATTCTTATTACCCCTCCCCTCTCCTCATTAATGCTCCTCTATTCTTATTACTCCTCCCCTCTCCTCATTAATGCTCCTGTATTATTATTACTCCTCCCCTCTCCTCATTAATGCTCCTCTATTCTTATTACTCCTCCCCTCTCCTCATTACTGCTCCTCTGTTCGTAATACTCATCCTTTATTACTACTACTTCTCTCTTCTTTTACGTCTCCTCTCTCCCCATTAATGCTGAAGCATGTTCTCTTCCATACACCATCACTGTCTTTAGCTGTGTCTTCTCTTCTCATTATCATCTCCACCTCCTCTTCCTGACTAATGTATTCTCTCTTTCCCCCTGTATTTCCCTTCACCTACACAGCCCCCAGCCCCACTCCCTCCCTGCTCATTCCCACTCTCTCCCACAGTTTTTTCTATTCTCCTGTTTTATTCACTTCTATCTTTCACCACCTGCGGGGGTTGGGAACAGATCCTGTGCAGAGAACTGAGATACACAATGACTGCTTCTACGTATGACCTTGAACATGTACTGTATAATATACATCTTAGAGTATTCTGTGCCAACATTCATTAGCACAAATATATATATTCAGTGTTCCACACCAGTAACAACTGCCCTCTATACAGTTCATAGTTTATACGTCACTAATTAATCTAACTTGTAGCACACTCATATCATTATCACATAAAAACCAGCATTTACTGCCCAAATCAGCTAATCTGATGGGCCCACAAAAAGTGGGGATAGCTGTTTCTTGATGCCAAATCTCTTCCCCTGACCCCTCCCCTTCTGTGCTATCTCGTGTAACCAACCATCTTTCAGCTATCTCCACAGAGCTTAATATCTTCCCTCCTGTCAGAGTCACCACCTCCCCTCAAATCCCCCTCACTGTCAGTAACACCACAATTTCCTCAGTCTCCCAAGTCTCCCAAGCCCACTGCCTTGGTGTCACCTTGAAAACATTGTCAGAATACTCCCTTTTCCTGCCCAATGTACTACTAACACTCTTCTCTCATCATCTCCCTTCTTGACTACTGTAACCTCCTGTTATCTGGCATTCCTGACACCCATATATCCACACTTCAATCCATCCTAAATGCTGCTGCAAGACTGATCTTCCTGTCTCACTGTTCTAATCCCTACACTGGCTCCCTGTGTCCTCCAGCATCAAATTCAAATTACTCACCCTTACCTACAAAACCCTCAACACCCCCCCTTCATACATCTCAAATCTCTGATCAAAATACTCTTCCTCCCGCCCTCTTAGATCTACCTCTGACCTGCACCTGGTCTCGTCTCTGGTAACCACCTCTCACTCCCACCTACAAGACTTCTCCCGTGCTGCTCCCCACTTATAGAATTCCCTACAACGCTCAATCAGACTTTCCCACAGCCTTCAAATCTTTAGCTGCTCTTTGAAAACCCATCTCTTTTTTAGAGGTGACCTTATCCCCGATAACACTATTCACACTAATGCAGCTGTCCCTATCTCCACTCTGAGCCACATTCACTCCTCTTGTTTCAGCTGTGCCCTCTTCCACTTCCGGAGCACTGTGGCGCCTTACAAATCTATGATAATAATAATAATAATAATAATAAGACCATCACACAATTTGACCACACATGTACATAGGAAAATTGGAAGGGATCCAGCCTTCTTGTCTCAAACTGAGCGGTCGGATTACTCTGTACTTCACTGCAACTGGTCGATAGTCATCTTTTGACCACGTTTTACCTCCGATAATGGTCCTGTTGATTGACCTTAACATATAGGTTTGTTTTCAAGGAATATAAAGTTTCTAATCACAAACTTGCCCTCATTTTTCTTATTCCAACCTTTACTAATTTGCCCCCCCCCCTCCCCCCTCACTTTGTTCTACCAGCTTGAACGGTGCCAGGAGTGGGAGCTGGAGGAGAGAGGACGGATCCTTCTATCGCTAACATACAGCACTGAACGCGGGGGTCTGGTGGTGGGCATCATGCGTTGTGCTCATCTCGCGGCTATGGATGTTAACGGTTTTTCAGACCCGTACGTCAAAACGTGAGTACTTTATTCCATTTTGCAAGTCACATTAGCGAATGAAAATTGACAGAGAGAATATATCTGCTCCCATTTCCTATCCTAACAAGCACAGTAAGTCATGGAAGGTCAAGAACATGATAAGTCTTGTTCAAGTCATCCTGACGGGAATTTGGACATTGCTCACCAAGTTACGATGACCACAACGGCTGAACAATGACATATGATCGTCTGCTCATCGCATGCATCTCAGTTGGCCAATGGCGTCCAACTCATGGTATGTAAGTAATAAGACTAACTAACTCGGAGAGACCTGCTGAAGGCCTGGGACAGTCCTTGACCCCGGTACATAGGCCAGGACAGAGAAGAAGACAGTTCCCAGCCGTTATATCCCCTGGATATAGCATTCCAGATAGAAAGCTCTGGAGGTGCAGCTGGAGCGACATCATGTGGTAATCCCGGTGACTAATCTCGATGCAGACAAACATCTCTGAGATAGCAGTGGGTACTGGGTGCCAGGCCTCTGCCTTACCCACAATCAGCAGCACAGAAGAAGACATCTGTGCATTAAATAATAAGGCTGGGAAGGAATATATTTTATTGCCGATGTTTCAAGGCATCGCATCACCCCTTTCTCAGGGCCCCTTCCCCTCTCATAAACATATTCACATAATTACTCATTTAAAGTTGGACACAAGTTTGCATGTGACGTAAAACAGTTGTTGCACATGTGCCGGTATTTCTAACACTCGTGGACCCTTTGCACTCACAGAGGCGGATCAGAGGAATTCAGACCTACGCTACCCACACCCCAGAGGTGCCCACCTATTTAGAGTTACATCTGAAATGTGCTTTATGTAGACACAAAGTAGGTGAAACGTCTACGACGGCCATACAGGTACCAACTTGTGCATCGGTTATATCAGTATTAAGAGTTGAGACGAGTTTAAGCATAATGCAGCTCTAATTACAGGGAAACATACTTAGTGCCTGGGTGCAAGTTTGGGCGTAAGTCTAAATCACTTCAACAGGTTTTATCATGAGCCTCATAATACAAGTGTTTGTTATTCCTGTAGATGTTACGAGACGGATACGTTATAACAGTTATTGTTCTGTAACTGACTCATGATGTAAATGTGCAATTGGTTTGGTTCTGAAGGGGTGAATCAACGCTAGACATGAGTTAAATGACAATATTTCATTTTAAACTTGTCCCATAATATTTGCTGCCTTCCTATGTTTCCAACATCTCCGGCTTTGTTTGTTTTTTCCCTGAATGCTCGGCCTTTCCTGACTCATCTTTACCTGTTCAACTGCTAAACATTGTGCTATAATTAACCTCTTGCCTCCAACAAGAGATGTGTCTGTTTACGCTTCCCTAGATATACAATATCTCTGCTCCATACATGCAGAACATAATAACTCAGAGTGATGGACTATATCCAGGATTCGTCCTGTGTTCCGTATTAGCTTTCATCGTGATTTTCTAAATCCTTACAGTTCAGTTACCCATCATCCCTCTGGGATTTTAGTCTGCACGACACAAAGTTATCACTTCCAGGAGCTAACATGATTGTTAGATTTAATCAACCTTCTTAATTTTAATATGCAAATTAGAGATTGCTATTTGGCAGAATCTTTTATGGAATTAGTGATCTACTATTAAGAATACCAGCATATATACAAAAAGGGGGTGAATGTTGTCTCATTTACAGCAATATGTAGAATCATTGGAGAAATGTTTAAAAAATACATAGATAATACTGAGGAATGAATGAGAGAGACAGAGAGAGAGAGAGAGAGAGAGAGAGAGGGGGGGGGGGGAGAGGGAGACAGAGAGAGAGGAAGGGAGAGAGAGAGACTGGGAGTAGAGAGAGAGAGAGAGAGGGGGAGAGACAGAGAGAGTAAGAGAGAGAGAGTGCCTGGGAAAAGAGAGAGAGAGAGAGAAAGGGAGTGAGAAAGAGAGAGACTGGAGAGAGAGAGAGAGAGAGGGAGAGGGAGACAGAGGGAGAGAGAGGGATGGAGGGAGAGAGAGAGACTGGGAGAGAGAGGGAGAGGGAGACAGAGAGAGAGAGGGAGGGAGAGGGAGGGAGAGGGAGAGAGAGACTGGGAATAGAGGGAGAGAAAAGGAGAGAGAGAGAGAGAGGGAGAGAGAGAGAGAGAGAGAGGGGGGAGGGAAGGAGGGAGAGGGAGAGAGAAAGTGAGAGAGAGATGGAGAGAGATAGAGAGAGGCAGACAGAGACAGAGAGACAGAGAGTGAGTGAGAGAGAGAAAGAGAGGGACAAAGAGAGAGTAAGTGAGAGAGACAGTGAGAGAGAGGGAGAGCCAGAGAGAGAGAAAGAGAGTAAGATAGAGAGAGACAGAGAGAGAGTCAGAAAGAGAGAAAGAGAGAGGAGAGAGATAGAGGGAGAGAGACAGAGATACAGAGATAGAGAGAAGGAGATACAGAGAGAGAGATTAAGAGAGAGAGACAGAGGGGGAGAGAGAGGGATAGACAGAGAGAGAGAAGGAAAGAGGAAGAGAGAGAGAGTAAGAGAGAGAGTAAGAGAGAGAGAGAAAGGGAGAGAGGTATAGACACAAAGAGAGAAAGAGTAAGAGAAAGAGAGATATAGAGAGAGCAAGAGAGACATGGGGCTAGATTTACTAAACAGCGGGTTTGAAAAAGTGGAGATGTTGCCTATAGCAACCAATCAAATTCTAGGTTTCATTTTGTAGAATGCACTAAATAAATGAAAGCTAGAATCTGATTGGTTGCTATAGGCAACATCTCCACTTTTTCAAACCCGCAGTTTAGTAAATATACCCTATGGAGTCAGAGAGGGAGAGATAGAAAGAGTGAACAAGAAGGAAATAGAGATAGAGGGAGATGCAGAGAGATTGAATGAAAGGGAAAGATAGGGGAAGAGAGACAGAGGGAGAGAGAGAATGTGGACGAGAAAGAGGACGACAGACAGAAAGAAAGAAGTAGAGTAAGAGAGAGAAATAGAGGGAGAGAGAGAGAGAGAGAGAGAGAGAAGTTTAGTAAATTTACTTCACATGGCTTCAATCTGAGAGAATCATGGAAATTATAGAAATATATTATATGTTTATTACAGTTTTTTGTTTGTTTTATGTTTTTTTTGAAACTACAGAAAATGTTACTGTTTCTCTTCATTCTCTGAGCCAAGTAAGGGCTTGGTCAGAGCAGCTCTGTAAATACAGAAAAAATAATTTCTCTTCTGATCCTTCAGTATAACATAACTGCAGTCCAGCGGTAGTGGTACAATTAATTTAACCAAACGGCACTCTCTAGTCTGTTCCACACTAGGGCTGGTGTCTGGTGACCACCCATCACTGCTCCGTGATTCTGGCTACTGAACGTCAGATTTGGTTTTATCTCTACTCTTATAGTGTTTCTTCTATATAAACCTTTATTCTGGCTCCAGCTATGCTCAGGTTCCAGTAGACGGCGTTTTATCCGGCCATGATTCCTACAGATGTTCTGTGTTGTTCTTGGCCTTAGACCTAACAATACTATCACCATTATCTCACATACACTTCTCTTGTGGCTCCCGGCTCATAGTTCTCCTGTGTCCTTTATTCTTGTTAAATTTACTTTGAGTGGAGTTCTCTAGTTTCACTTAACCCCGGTCTTTAAATCTATTTACTGCGACTATTATTTTTTTCCTACTACTGCTCCCATTCATTATTTATTAACCCTCTGTGCATTGCTTCACTTCACTTCACTTCCCATTAACTCATCTCATCAGTCTCCAGCAATATGTCTGTATACCTGATTCCTGCTCACTCCAGGCTGGGATCTCATCTGAGCCTCCAGCAATATGTCTTTATACCTGATTCCTGCTCACTCCAGGCTGGGATCTCATCTGAGCCTCCAGCAATATGTCTGTATACCTGATTCCTGCTCACACACTCTCCAGGCTGGGATCTCATCTGAGCCTCCAGCAATATGTCTTTATACCTGATTCCTGCTCACTCCAGGCTGGGATCTCATCTGAGCCTCCAGCAATATGTCTTTATACCCGATTCCTGCTCACTCCAGTCTGGGATCTCATCTGAGCCTCCAGCAATATGTCTGTATACCTGATTCCTGCTCACACTCTCTCCAGGATGGGATCTCATCTGAGCCTCCAGCAATATGTCTTTATACCTGATTCCTGCTCACACACTCTCCAGGCTGGGATCTCATCTGAGCCTCCAGCAATATGTCTTTATACCTGATTCCTGCTCACTCCAGTCTGGGATCTCATCTGAGCCTCCAGCAATATGTCTGTATACCTGATTCCTGCTTACATACTTCCAGTCTGGGATCTCATCTGAGCCTCCAGCAATATGTCTTTATACCTGATTCCTGCTCACACACTCTCCAGGCTGGGATCTCATCTGAGCCTCCAGCAATATGTCTTTATACCTGATTCCTGCTCACACACTCTCCAGGCTGGGATCTCATCTGAGCCTCCAGCAATATGTCTGTATACCTGATTCCTGCTCACACACTCTCCAGGCTGAGATCTCATCTGAGCCTCCAGCAATATGTCTGTATACCTGATTCCTGCTTACATACTTCCAGTCTGGGATCTCATCTGATCCTCCAGCAATATGTCTTTATACCTGATTCCTGCTCACACACTCTCCAGGCTGGGATCTCATCTGATCCTCCAGCAATATGTCTTTATACCTGATTCCTGCTCACACACTCTCCAGGCTGGGATCTCATCTGAGCCTCCAGCAATATGTCTTTATACCCGATTCCTGCTCACTCCAGGCTGGGATCTCATCTGAGCCTCCAGCAATATGTCTTTATACCCGATTCCTGCTCACACACTCTCCAGGCTGGGATCTCATCTGAGCCTCCAGCAATATGTCTTTATACCTGATTCCTGCTCACACACTCTCCAGGCTGGGATCTCATCTGAGCCTCCAGCAATATGTCTTTATACCTGATTCCTGCTCACACACTCTCCAGGCTGGGATCTCATCTGAGCCTCCAGCAATATGTCTGTATACCTGATTCCTGCTTACATACTTCCAGTCTGGGATCTCATCTGAGCCTCCAGCAATATGTCTGTATACCCGATTCCTGCTCACACACTCTCCAGGCTGGGATCTCATCTGAGCCTCCAGCAATATGTCTGTATACCTGATTCCTGCTTACATACTTCCAGTCTGGGATCTCATCTGAGCCTCCAGCAATATGTCTTTATACCTGATTCCTGCTCACACACTCTCCAGGCTGGGATCTCATCTGAGCCTCCAGCAATATGCCCTTATACCTGATTCCTGTTCACACACTCTCCAGGCTGGGATCTCATCTGAGCCTCCAGCAATATGTCTTTATACCTGATTCCTGCTCACACACTCTCCAGGCTGGGATCTCATCTGAGCCTCCAGCAATATGTCTGTATACCTGATTCCTGCTTACATACTTCCAGTCTGGGATCTCATCTGAGCCTCCAGCAATATGTCTTTATACCTGATTCCTGCTCACACACTCTCCAGGCTGGGATCTCATCTGAGCCTCCAGCAATATGTCTTTATACCTGATTCCTGCTTACACACTCTCCAGGCTGGGATCTCATCTGAGCCTCCAGCAATATGTCTTTATACCTGATTCCTGCTCACACACTCTCCAGGCTGGGATCTCATCTGAGCCTCCAGCAATATGTCTTTATACCTGATTCCTGCTCACACACTCTCCAGGCTGGGATCTCATCTGAGCCTCCAGCAATATGTCTTTATACCTGATTCCTGCTTACATACTTCCAGTCTGGGATCTCATCTGAGCCTCCAGCAATATGTCTTTATACCCGATTCCTGCTCACTCCAGTCTGGGATCTCATCTGAGCCTCCAGCAATATGTCTTTATACCTGATTCCTGCTCACACACTCTCCAGTCTGGGATCTCATCTGAGCCTCCAGCAATATGTCTTTATACCTGATTCCTGCTCACACACTCTCCAGGCTGGGATCTCATCTGAGCCTCCAGCAATATGTCTGTATACCTGATTCCTGCTTACATACTTCCAGTCTGGGATCTCATCTGAGCCTCCAGCAATATGTCTTTATACCTGATTCCTGCTCACACACTCTCCAGGCTGGGATCTCATCTGAGCCTCCAGCAATATGTCTTTATACCTGATTCCTGCTTACACACTCTCCAGGCTGGGATCTCATCTGAGCCTCCAGCAATATGTCTTTATACCTGATTCCTGCTCACACACTCTCCAGGCTGGGATCTCATCTGAGCCTCCAGCAATATGTCTGTATACCCGATTCCTGCTCACACACTCTCCAGGCTGGGATCTCATCTGAGCCTCCAGCAATATGTCTTTATACCTGATTCCTGCTCACACACTCTCCAGGCTGGGATCTCATCTGAGCCTCCAGCAATATGTCTTTATACCTGATTCCTGCTTACATACTTCCAGTCTGGGATCTCATCTGAGCCTCCAGCAATATGTCTTTATACCTGATTCCTGCTCACACACTCTCCAGTCTGGGATCTCATCTGAGCCTCCAGCAATATGTCTTTATACCTGATTCCTGCTCACACACTCTCCAGTCTGGGATCTCATCTGAGCCTCCAGCAATATGTCTTTATACCTGATTCCTGCTTACATACTCTCCAGTCTGGGATCTCATCTGAGCCTCCAGCAATATGTCTTTATACCTGATTCCTGCTCACACACTCTCCAGGCTGGGATCTCATCTGAGCCTCCAGCAATATGTCTTTATACCTGATTCCTGCTCACACACTCTCCAGGCTGGGATCTCATCTGAGCCTCCAGCAATATGTCTTTATACCTGATTCCTGCTTACATACTTCCAGGCTGGGATCTCATCTGAGCCTCCAGCAATATGTCTTTATACCTGATTCCTGCTCACACACTCTCCAGGCTGGGATCTCATCTGAGCCTCCAGCAATATGTCTTTATACCTGATTCCTGCTCACACACTCTCCAGGCTGGGATCTCATCTGAGCCTCCAGCAATATGTCTGTATACCTGATTCCTGCTTACATACTTCCAGTCTGGGATCTCATCTGAGCCTCCAGCAATATGTCTTTATACCTGATTCCTGCTAACACACTTCCAGTCTGGGATCTCATCTGATCCTCCAGCAATATGTCTTTATACCTGATTCCTGCTTACATACTCTCCAGGCTGGGATCTCATCTGAGCCTCCAGCAATATGTCTTTATACCTGATTCCTGCTCACACACTCTCCAGGCTGGGATCTCATCTGAGCCTCCAGCAATATGTCTTTATACCTGATTCCTGCTCACACACTCTCCAGTCTGGGATCTCATCTGAGCCTCCAGCAATATGTCTTTATACCTGATTCCTGCTTACATACTCTCCAGGCTGGGATCTCATCTGAGCCTCCAGCAATATGTCTTTATACCTGATTCCTGCTCACACACTCTCCAGTCTGGGATCTCATCTGAGCCTCCAGCAATATGTCTTTATACCTGATTCCTGCTTACATACTCTCCAGGCTGGGATCTCATCTGAGCCTCCAGCAATATGTCTTTATACCTGATTCCTGCTCACACACTCTCCAGGCTGGGATCTCATCTGAGCCTCCAGCAATATTTTAAAAAGTATTTCTGCAGGGCTTAGGCAGTATCTAGGGCTATGCTTTCACTATAAAACACTTAATTTAAGTACCATTATTTGAGGCAAATTACTAGATCTCAGTTCAGAGTTTTCTGCCTTGTTTCACTTATTTTAGTCCTTCGAAGTGCGACCTCACTATGTCGTTAATCACATGTACACAATGTGCTGGGTACAGCAGAAAGGTGTTAATTAATTTAATTTATGTTTTAACCTTATCACAGCCAGAGGATTCAAAAAGGTTTACACCACCTAGGATCTGAGGAATAAAACCTGGACATTATCTTGCCCTGTAGTTGTCAGTTGGGTGTTTTCTCGCCCTGTAATTGTCAGTTGGGTATTAAATGCAATCAATAAGTTCTAGGATCCTATTCCCAGGAATTCAGCTGTTATAAATACAGAGAGACTCTGGGGCTCTAGGAGTTAGATATTGTGACTGCCCAGGGAAAACCGGCAGAGATTAAAGGCGATAGATAACACAGACAAATCAATTTTCACAGCACATTAATTGCTAATAAATTATATGAGATACATACTTTCCAATGTCCAGTGCACCAAGATGACAAGCAAGCTGAAGAAAACAAAATCATTAGAAATAAAGAATACATGAAGTTTTGAAGGATAACTATATCAAAACAAAATAATGTTTAATGTGTTGGCCAATCATGCGAGAATTCAGTTTTGGCAGCGGATAAGTAACGATGACAACAGAGTAAAGGTGATTGGCCAAATCAAAGTTAATACTGTAACAGTCAATAACATTTATATTTCCAGTAACCTGTAAATCCTTTAAAAAATGTACAAACATCAAGATGAATACGTAAAATTGTAGATAATATTTCTTGGTAAAAGTTCGATTTCTAATTGTTTATTAATGTGCTTCGTAGTGTTGATGTTTATTATGTTTTTTTTATTACTAGAATTGTATAATAATTTATATTGCATTTTGCATGAAGGGGGGGGGGGGAGTTAGGGGCTAAATATAAGCCAGCAATGACAAGGATGGAGTGCAGAGTAATGTAGTAAAGGGGATGTCAGTGTAGATTATTACAATTGCTTGAAAAATGATTAAATGATGACATTTTGGAGGCTGCATGGCTCCAGGGATTATAGAACATGAAAAGAATAACAGAAATGATGGCAGTGCTATGGTCTATGTCCCCCACACAAATGCACATTAAATTGCCGGAGTTACAACACTGGGAGTCTGGTGTGGGGGTCGATTTGTAAGACTGTGGTCTACCTTTGCAGGTGGTAATTACCAGCATCATTCAGTAGCAGCTGTCAGCAATACAGTTGGCATTGGCACAAAGTGTCTATGAAAAACACGCTTGTGTGAGTTGTCCAATCTTGTCTGTACTGAAGGTCCTGGAGTTTCCTTTTCTTCACCTTTTCACCTTTTCTGCCCCAGGCTTGGCAGGGGGTTTCCATGCACTAGGAACCCCCCCCCCCCCCTCGGTTTGCCTATGCCTTAATCTGCTCTTGGCTACCTGGCATGGTATTGCTACAGTTGGGTTTGTGAGATCATACACCCATCACCAAAATAATTTGTGTTACTGCACACAGTTTCATTTTCCAAATCATATCTTTGCCTGTTTCTGAGGGACAATTTTTTTGTGAGGTTAAATGAATAACAGATCTGATCATTCAGCAATCAGATTGACATATCACGAACATTCAAGTCATTGAAGACTAACTTATCCCAAGTTCTCAAATTACCCCCAATTTATTATAAGCCTATACACCCAACAGGGAGAGATGACCATTAACTGCCTCTTTCTATGTCCTGGCAATCTCCTCTTCTGGTGACTCCTGTTGGGGACAAGTGTGGGAATGAGTAGAAGAATGCCGGTATAATTGTAGACCTCCCCAGGGCCCTCCTACAGTTACATGAAGAAGTGTGTGTGCTAGTTTTTACTCAAATTTGTCTATTAGTCAGTAGAAGTGGACATAGCATATCACTAACTGGTCCCTATTAAACACTCCCTACCCTTTCACCAAAAGCTTACCCCAGGAAAAAGACACAATACAGATATATTTATAATAAGCACCCTGTGCTGTGTAGCTTACTGAAATCTCTGGAGTTAAACAAAAGATCGACATTCAGTATTTATTAAATTCTTACAGTATACGAATAGAATGGAATAGATTCTTGAACTATTCTGAAATCCCCCCTCTCACAGCCCCTGGAAATACTCTCAGGAAGTGACAGGCTTTGTGTGAGAGGTTCATGTAATATGTGCTGAGCTGGGAAATCTTCACACTGGCTCCATGAGCTCAGGGGGCTCCAGGGAGATAATGGTAGAACAGCTTCTTGTTATTCCATCCTCGCATCTCTTTACACTTGCAACAAACTGGCTCAAACTGAGAAATTATGTTTTTCTCTCTACCATCCCGGCTCACCGGTATAGTCTCTGGAAACATGAGCTGCTGACTGGTATTTTCACCAGAGGCCAAGGATACATTACAGACATAAGTGTGCAGTATGTAGAAAACCTACTCTATGGGGTTAATTTATAAAAATGTACCCCTATGTCTCCTTAACTATAGGAATCTCCCTCCCTGGGTACCTTTTCTAATTAAAGATATCTTAGATCCTTAAAATTAGGATATTTTGCAGAGCTGAACTGAAGAACGAACTTCAGGGATCAGGAGGCTTTTTCCAGGCGTGAGATTGTTTATCCAGAGTACAGATAAGTAGAGTCTTTTTGTAATTTAAATAATGTCCTTAATTAGTGAAGCAGTGCTCCTCACAGTGACAGTAGGAGGAATTTAGTGATTGTGTCGCCGTGTATGGCCATTCCACCACTATTTTCCTTCCTCACCATAACTCTCCTCCCCCTGACACCACTATACCCCTCCTCGATCTCACCCATAACTCTCCTCCCCCTTCCTCCACTAAACCCCTCCTCATTCTTCACCATAAGTCTCCTCCCCCTGCCACCACTATACCCCTCGTCGTTCTCCACCATAACTCTCCTCCTCCTGCCACCACTAAACCCCTGCTCGTTCTCCACCATAACTCTCCTTCCCCTGCCTCCACTATACCCCTCTTCGTTCTCCACCATAACTCTCCTCTCCCTTCTTCCACATAACCCTCCTCGTTCTCCACCATAACTCTCCTCCACCTGCCACCACTATACCCCTCCTCGTTCTCCACCATAACTCTCCTTCCCATGCCACTACTATACCCCTCCTCGTTCTCCACCATAACTCTCCTCCTCCTGACACCACTATGCCTCTCCTTGTTCTCCACCATAACTCTCCTCCACCTGCCACCAATATACCCCTCCTCGTTCTCCACTATAACTCTCCTCCCCCTGCCACTACTATACCCCTCCTCGTTTTCCACCATAACTCTCCTCCACTTGCCACCACTATACCCCTCCTCGTTCTCCACCATAACTCTCCTCCCCCTGCCTCAACTATACCCCTCTTCGTTCTCCACCATAACTCGCCTCCCCCTTCCTCCACTAAACCCCTCCTTGTTCTCCACCATAACTCTCCTTCCCCTGCCTCCACTATACACCTCCTCGTTCTCCACCATAACTCTCCTCCTCCTGACACCACTATACCTCTCCTCGTTCTCCACCATAACTCTCCTCCACCTGCCACCAATATACCCCTCCTCGTTCTCCACCATAACTCTCCTCCCCCTGCCACCACTATACCTCTCCTCGTTCTCCACCATAACTCTCCTCCCCCTTCTTCCACATAGCCCTCCTCGTTCTCCACCATAACTCTCCTTCCCCTGCTTCCACTATACCCAGCTTTGTCCTCCACCATAACTCTCCTCCACCTGCTACCACTATACCCCTCCTCATTCTCCACCATAACTCTCCTCCACCTTCTACCACTATACCCCTCCTCGTTCTCCACCATATCTCTCCTCCACCTGCCACCACTATACCCCTCCTCGTTCTCCACCATAACTCTACTCCTCCTGCCACCACTATACCTCTCCTCGTTCTCCACCATAACTCTCCTCCACCTGCCACCACTGTACCCCTCCTCGTTCTCCGCCATAACTCTCCTCCCCCTGCCACCACTATACCCCTCCTCGTTCTCCACCATAACTCTCCTCCACCTGCCAACACTATACCCCTCCTCGTTCTTCACCATAACTCTCCTCCTCCTGCCACCACTATACCCCTCCTCGTTCTCCACCATAACTCTCCTCCTCCTGTCACCACTATACCCCCCCTCGTTCTCCACCATATCTCTCCTCCCCCTGCCAACACTATACCTCCCCTCGTTCTCCACCATATCTCTCCTCCCCCTGTCACCACTATACCCCTCCTCGTTCTCCACCATAACTCTCCTCCACCTGCCAACACTATACCCCTCCTCGTTCTTCACCATAACTCTCCTCTTCCTGCCACCACTATACCCCTCCTCGTTCTCCACCATAACTCTCCTCCTCCTGCCACCACTATACCCCCCCTCGTTCTCCACCATAACTCTCCTCCCCCTTCCTCCACTATACCCCTCCTCGTTCTCCACCATAACTCTCCTCCTCCTGCCACCACTATACCCCCCCTCGTTCTCCACCATAACTCTCCTCCCCCTTCCTCCACTATAATCCTCCTAGTTCTCCACCATAGTGCTCCATGGTTTCATCTCCCACCATACTCCTATACCTCCTCAACAAACATAGCTCTCTATGGGTTTATCCTCTGTAATGTTCGTTTTGTCGCTACCAATAAACATTGTCCAATGCGATTATTGTAGTTCCAACGCACAAAGAGATTTAATAGCAAAAGATGGCAGGATTTACAGCAAGCCATTATGATGCATAAAAGTATAACAAACAGGAAAGTATAAACAGAATACATTACATTATGCAAGTGTGCCCTGGTCATGTTCAGCACTGTAGTCTGCAGTCAGGAAGAGAGAGCTAACAATGGCCCATGACTATGCAGTTCGAATTAACATTATCAGTGATGATGTGTCGAATATACACAGATAACAGTCAGAGAGGTCTTCATTGGTCCAGGGATAATGATGTTTCAGTAGACTGCTGGTTATAGGTCAGTTCATTTCATCTTTTCGCGCGGTAAAACAATATTAATCAATTTAGTAATACTTCATCCAATTATTTGACTTCCACACCCCTTTTGCATGTTGTTCATATAAAATGGAAGTAATTCAGCCAACACTTAGCCCATGTTATATGTTGTAAAATGTATAATATGTCAATAACCGATTGATAGGTGCGGGCCTTATCAGTATATGAGTCCATGTGACCTGGAAATAAGTATAGAAATCACTGTACCAAGTTGGTGAGAAATATTGGAAATCACAGTGAAACCCTCAATATACTCCCTTTTGGCTGCTATCCTACACCAGTGCACATTTATTATATCCAATGTCTTCTGAACTGAAGATGTAACACAGCATCACATTTTCTGGACCTGTCCTTGGCTGAGAAATGGGATAGTTCACCAAAAACTAGACTGTGACCTCAATTGGGCAAAAAACCTGAATAGGTGTAAAAAATGGATGTACTATTTAAAATATAAAATAACAGCCATACTGGTTTAGTGGTGGCTGAAATCCTAACAACTGTTGTGGGACAAGACGTACCCTGCCCTCGGCATCGATCCATTCCTGTGGTGGTCCTTGGAGAATAAGGAGAGAACATTAATTAACTATACCCTCACAGTGGCTCACTGTCTCGTTGCTGTTAATTGGAAAAGGTCTCTGCCACAGCTCCGGAACTACAGGGCGCAAAGTGACACATTATGGAATATACCCAACAAGACCGAATGAGAAGATCGATTGTATCTCATGCCGCTTGGTACTCAAGGGATTTATAGCCCAACCTGATCCTGCAAAGCCCCAGGGGCTGCTCATAAAACTATAATGAGTAGAACGGAACACAATCAATGCGTATATTACGAAGATCCATTACCCTTTGACAAGGGGTGTCCTAGGTCGTTGTGTTACATAGACATACGCTACAGTGTATACATGACGACTCTTCACTGTACATCATTATTTGTTTCTTATAAATCTGCCATAGCCAAATAACTTAACAATAAAGACGATGAACACTAACTGGATTTACCGGCAATTGCTGGCAACATATGATCGATCCTAATCAGATGTTGATGGAAATCTAAAATCTTACATCCGGCAGATAGGGCCCTGTTAGGTCTAAAATGATCAAAAAATATCGCAGTCTATGGGCACCTATACATTCTTCTTAATTCTTCATTTAAATATCATCCCCACTCTGTTCATTTCATGCTTCCTTACTGCATAAGTTAAACCCATATTCATTTAAAGAATATGTATATAGTTTTGTTTCTTTCTGATGGAAAAAATTAAGAAAACAAAAGTTTGATATACTCTCTGTGCAGGGCAAAGGTCGCCTCTCGGTTTCCTTACACTAGACGCTGCGCCAAATTCCAGATCTGGCCCTGATGACATGAGGGACTCTAACGAGCATAAAACTGTTATGCTTTAAGGGGGGACTCTGCCACTAAAGAATTATATGGGGCAGTACGGTGGCTCAGTGGTTAGCACTTCTGCCTCTCAGCACTGGGGTCATGAGTTTGATTCCTGACCATGGCCTTGTCTGTGTGGAGTTTGTATATTCTCCCCGTGTTTGTGTGGGTTTCCTCCGGGTGCTCCGGTTTCCTCCCACACTCCAAAACCATACTGGTAGGTTAATTGGCTGCTATTAATTTGACCCTAGTTAAATTGGACCACAGCAACCAATCAGACTCTATCAGTTTAGAAAATGATGTCACTTATTAGACCCGGTGACCAGTAATAATTAGCGTGTCTCCAGATCAGAGCCACATACGGAGACTGCTATGTATCTCCGTCTGGGAGAGGGTTGTATTAGTGGGTGAGTCATCTGATATACTCATGAATTTAATTGTAGACTTCAGCTCCCCCTCCGGCTCTTCGAGCGCGGCACCTGTGAGTAATCCCGCTCGCTGGCAGAGAATGGCTGGGGAGCCAGTGTAGCGTGCGGCTCCCTCTCTGTGGACGTTTGACTTCGTTTCAGTTCTTTCCTTTACCGGTTTATATTTAGCTGCAGGAGCGAACTGCAGATTTCACTTCAGCAGGTTTTAAACTAACAGTTAAGAGGACAAAGGTCCTTTGTTTGGAGTCTGGAGCCCGATACGCGGTAACACCAGCGTCACGTACCGTGTAATTATTAAAGGGCGCCGATATTAAATAGGAACAGACAGGATATCAGCCCTGTGTTATCCCCAAATAGCAACTGATATTTTTACCAGCGATTTTCTGTATTATTATCAGAACTGTACAAAACATTTCTTCATTTGTACGTGCGGTAATGATTCCACGACCAAACGCAATTCCTGGGTCTGAGGTGTATGGGAAAACGGATCCCTACTATAATTTATAGGGATATCATAGGATAATTCTGGTTTCATTTCGTGGGACAGCTATATGGGATACTGCACCACAACTGTAAACTACAAGGCTGTTATAAGACACTGAGGAATTCTGTGACCACTTTACTTATAATATTCAATATAAGTTATAGTAAAGGGTGCGTTGTAATACACTAGTTTCCCTAATGAACACTAATGTGAAGACATCGGAGATTACCGTTCATACATACACTAATATCAGTTGTGTATTATATAATAATAATCCTCATTGGGTGGAGATGGTTCACTTTCCAGTTTTTGGGACAAAATTCTGGAACCATACTTCTCAACTGTCCTGATTTCGGCAGGACCGGCCAGATCTTAGGGCCATGTCCCGCCTGTGGACATGTTTGTCCCGGGGGTGGTGATGTTGGGAGATATCCGCATAGCAGTGAACATGCGCAGCGTAGTTGCTACTGGCGCGTACTGTTGTGTGCGCAGGGGAAGGGAAGGTTCAAAGGTTACAGCGCTAGGCAGCTCTCTGGGGGAGTGGCCACACCCCCAGCGCAATGTGACCACGCCCCCTGTCACAAGGACAGATATTCAAATGTTGGGAGGTATGTAGAACCCGATGTAAGGACTGACAGAGAGGAGCAGCAGAATGTATGGGGTTTACAACCAAATCCTCTGAGTCACTCAGCCAAGAGCGCCTTCCTCCATGTCCTGATGTGTCACTCGGGGGTCCTACCTCCATACGTGTAACTTTTATTAGCGTCCCCTTAGTTCCTTATGTGTCACATTAATTAGAATCCCCTCAGCTCCGTGTGTCACATAAGTTAGTGCCCTCTCAGCTCCCTATGTGTCATATTAATTAGTGTCCACTCAGCTACCAAATTTGTCACATTTATTAGTACCTGGGAAGTAGTGTAGGCAGAGTGAGATTTGAGAGGGGGGGACGCGTCCCAGCTAAAATTGCAGGATATAAAAAAAAATGCTGCCCAGCATTTGTCCGTTATACACAAATACATCCAGCGTCTTCCCTGCACACAATGTATTTGCCCCCCTTACATTGCAACATGGTTTATCCAGGTATAAATTTGGATTTGCTCCAAACTCAGCCCACATCTCGTTATTCCTAGTTCATACCTTATTGTACATGTTACAGCCGCTGACAGCTGCTACGCCCCCATATTGAGGCTTTTCATACAATGAAGAGAAGATAATAATTCAGCTTTGTGCCCCTGGAACCAGCACACTGTGAGTTCTGATGTCAGGATCACAGGGTAAAGGAAACATTGATCCATCTGTGGATATGACAGCCTGACATTGGTATTGGAAGTTTAATAATATAAAACATCTGAGTTATATACACAGTCCCCAGCTACGCAGCCATATAGATATTACCTTCTATAATAACCTGGATATTTATGAGCCAATGTTAATAAGAGCACGGTCCTATCTGGGAGGATGACACGGATCGATATGTAATATATCCTTCCACACAACATGCAGTTGTTTGCTCAGGATGCAGATCTCTGCGGACTGTGAGCCCCCTCCTCACCGGGGATCAGTGGTTACACACTAGAAATAACAGAGATCGATGCTAAATGGGTCATGCCTTATTTGGCGTGCATCCTACTTTCTATGTGTGCATAAGCGTGTTTACACGTATGGTCATGTATGTAAGTGGATGGCATAGAGAGTATTGAAGTAGATTATTACAGCCTGTATGATCATGACTGGGCTCTGGGTAACAAGACTGTTATTAGGCTAGCAGTAATGATTAGACTCCTGACTCTGTATAACATGTAGGTGAAATCTGTGTCTCCAGGGAAGATTTATTTTTAGCAGTGGGGGTAGGGGGTGGGCTTGTCTCAGGTCTCCAGGGGCCACAGATGTGCAGCGATACGGAGCAGCCGAGGATTGGGTGGGATTATGACCTTAACGGTGGGGGCTCGGAAACTGACATGGTCTAAAGAAACAGACTAAGCACTGGATAGATTAGGAGAGTACGTTATCATTTATAATGAAAGCTGACCTTTGGCCTCGAACTTAGCCTGTATCGGGGATACAAGCAGGGCTTCAACATGTCCTGGCTTTCCCAAGACAGTCCCTGTTTTTGTAGAGATGTCCACATATGTCTTCAGTCCTTAGCTTGTTCATCATCATCATCATCATTTATTTATATAGCGCCGCTAATTCCGCAGCGCTGTACAGAGAACTCATTCACATCAGGCCCTGTCCTATTGGAGCTTACAGTCTAAATTTCCTAACATACACACACAGACAGACAGAGACTAGGGTACATTTTGATAGCAGCCAATTAATCTACAATTAAACAGTAATTGGAAAGTAAGGTTGATTAATAAATTGCAAAAGTTCATTATATAAATATATAACTGTATATAGCATAGTATGTAGTAGCAAAAGTAGTGCAAAATTATGTTAATACCATGTTAAATAGTAAGTGTTTAGCATATAAGATTGATTATTTTCTTGCCACAGTACAAGTACAGTACTTGTTGAGACAGTTTTTGTTGTTGGTCGCTGAGATGTATTTACAGCAATCTACAAGTTTAACGTAGGTCTTGGTACTCACTACATATTTTGCTAAATCAAAAAAATAAAAACATCTACTTTTTGTTTGCTTGTGTAGGCTGATAACTCAATACTGAGATCATAGTTATTTATGTAGTGGGTGAAATATTCCAGTCTGTTGGAGGGCCATTCCAGGCACACAGAACATCGTGGATATTTCTGTACAGGTTTGAAACACGTACAATGATGTGTAATTGTGTATAAATGGACTGTTATGCATAAGCTGGTGCGAATTTTGTTCCCATAGCAGTTCCTCAAATCTGTCTATAGCAATATTTCTCAACCCTGAAGTAGATTTGATTTAAGGAAAAGTCGATACTTTGATCAATATCATCGATTTGTGGTGTTGTTAATGACGGTTCAGTGATGAGAATGTATTTGGTATGTTTGCAGTCTTTATTATGATTGATATTCGTGTATAATGCTTTCACATCACACATAACTACGGCATCTTCTTTATTCCATGTTATGTTGTTTTGATTATCAAGAACAAGTAGCATTTTTAGGCTATAATCTGTAACACCGAATAGCTATTTTTCAGTTATTGGTAGTTATCAGGTCATGGCTTCAGTTTTCTGCTTCAAAATTATGACACTCTTAGAGGTATGAAAAAGTGGAGATGTTGCCTATAGCAACCAATCAGATTCTAGCTGTCATTTTGTACCATGTACTGAATAAATGCGAACTAGAGTCTAGAATATTTAGTAACTATACCCCTTAATCTCACCTCAAACCTAAATCTCATCATTAACTTCTCTTTCCCCAGTTACCTGAAGCCGGACGTGGAGAAAAAGTCCAAGCACAAAACAGCTGTAAAGAAGAAAACTCTTAACCCAGAATTTAATGAGGTAAAAAGGGGGAACGGACAGGGGTGCAATGTTCTGCACCATTAGGACACAGCAAAGCAATACTATGCACCACAATGATAGCAGTGTAATGCTCTGCAGAGGAGGAATTGTTCTAGCTCTTCGGGGGTGGGGCTTAGTATTCAACTGGGAGTGGTTTGATGGTTGGGGATGGGCTAAGGTGCACCTGTTGCCTATATACAGTGGAGGCAGCCATTTTGTCGGCTGAACCAATGTCCGTGACAATGCGCTCTTCACTAATAATGTGAGGCATAAAGTTGATGAAATAATAAATGCAGGTAGCGCTCAACTCTGAAAAAACAAGAGCAGCTATTATTGAAGGGAAATATCCTATCCCTTTTAAATTCTAGTATATTAGTAAAAATAATTGCGCTCAATTGTTTTACAATGGGTATGGATGTATCAATTGATGGAATATCACAAATTATATTGCATTTTATTAACAACAGTTAAACAACAGATAAAATAGAATAAAAGGTCCTTGATAAAACAATAGAATAGAGATATCGCAGATTAAAATCTTACATTAATAGTGCAACAGTAAAACAGCAGATAAACTGAGAGTCCTTAAATAATGACATAGTAAGTGAATCACACAAGCAAGTATCGGAAGTCCAATTGCATATTGACAATAGAGACCACTCCAATTTCCTATATGAGGATAATGGATCCTTGGCACCAACATATTCCAAAGAGAACAAAGTTCAATCCACAGTTTAAGCCAAACCTCAATCAGTCCAGCAGTGTTTCACAGTTAACTTACGGTGCAGGGATCCCCGTGTGTAGTCCAGCGCCAACCGCGCTCACGTGGTGGCTCCTTGGTATTAGTGTATTGCCGACAGAAGGAAGAAGATGGCGTGCGTTCCACTATGGAACGCACGCTACTTCCGGATGACGTCAGAGGTGTGGGGGCGTGACCCAACGCGTTTTATTCGCAATGTTCTGCACCATTAGGACACAGCAAAGCTATACTATGCACCACATTGATAGCAGTGTAATGCTCTGCAGAGGAGGAATTGTTCTAGCTCTTCAGGGGTGGGGCTTAGTATTCAACTGGGTGTGGTTTGATGGTTGGGGATGGGTTAAGGTGCACCTGTTGCCTATATACAGTGCAGGCAGCCATTTTGTCGGCTGAACCAATGTCCGTGACAATGCGCTCTTCACTAATGAACTTTTTCAAAAAATTTTTAAGGATAGTCCAATTTGCCTGACATTCTCCTCCTAAACCGCATATTGGACCCCTGGATGTGTTTCATTAATTCTAGTGGCCCCATGTGATCCCTTTATCTACAATCACGGCCGATACCCGTTCTTGTGGGACTGTTTTTCACAGCTTCACAGCTCTTATAGTAAAGAACCCTTTTTGTATCTGGAAATTATATATATATAACATTATACCATTTTAGTTCTCAAGAATAAGATATCTTGTATGGACTCTAGTACATCATTCTGTGTAATCTGCAAACAAGAGAAGAAAGTACAATTAAATCCAACTTCTACATCATTTATAAATAAGACAAACAACATTGGTCCCATTAGTCCACCGACCATTAATAACTAGTCTCTGGACACAGTATTTAGGACAGTTTTATATCCAATAATATATTGTAAATTCTACAATAGTCTATAGGTACTGCAACCCTCTGTTCCCTTTTCTACGCAGTCCCTCGAAAAGTAAATTGTTGGACATGATCAGTCTTGCAGACACAAGATGGCCGCCTCTGCTATGTGTAAACAAAGGGGTCTATCTTATTTGTCAGCGTCAAGTCTTTTCCTCTCTGTTTGGTCAGGAATTCTTCTACAAGATTGGTCTTCATGAGCTTCAGAAGCGGAGCCTGGAGGTAACCGTGTGGGATTACGACCTGGGAAAATCCAATGACTTCATAGGTAAGAAATATAATGTGCAACCCCAGTTTCCATAGCACAACCTGAATAAATCCAACCATGTATACAGCACACACTTTGCTAAGCACATCTGCGTACCATCTGCTACATCACTGTATAATACTTTTCCATTAGGAATATATTAATTTGCTCCGTTACAGTTTGGTAGTCAGCAGACTTTTTTTTTAAAATCAAAATATTGGTCCAAATAGACATATGGATTGGTTGCATTGCTAATTACTTGTCACATCTGACAGTCACTCGCAGCATTAGTACAACTCATACCAAAGACTCTGCAATTCCTATCCGGCAATTTCACCTGCAATTAGGGCTCATTGGTGAACATTGCTTGCAGGTGTAGAATTTGCACTGACCCTCAGCAACCAATCACACGCTTGATTTCATTGTGGAACTTGCATTATGCAGATAAAAGCTAATGGCTGATTGGTTGTTGTGGATCGGTACAAACCTTAGACCCAAATTCAACGCTGACAAGTAGTAAGCAAGTCCTATGAAGTCATGTTGATCTGTTGTTACCCCCTCTCTTAAAAGTTTACCTGTCACTTACACACAGCGGAGGTGGAAATTTTTTGGGCTGAACCAACTCTCATATTAATGCAATGCCGCAACTCAGTGATCAGCGACATGACTGAGGAATGAGGCACCACTATCGGCTGGATGGAAAGGGCTGCCGCTCGATGCCTCATATCTAAGTGATGTTACCGGCCCTTACTGAATTGGTAGCATTCTCATTAATATTTGTGTAGCACACAAAATGGCTGCCTCCACTGTAATAGTGTACTGCCGCCATTAATCCCACACACCCTCTTATCTTCCAGGGGGTGTTACTCTTGGAATGAATGCCAAAGGAGAGTGTTTAAAGCATTGGATGGAGTGCGTCTCGTCCACCAATCAGAGGGCGGAGCACTGGCACACGCTCACCAATGAGCTTCCAGGATCCACCTACACCGACTGAGGAATGCATTTTTCATGAACGGAGAAGAGCTGAAGAACAAGAAGAGATGAGCGGGAACACTCACTTCCACACTCACAACCACTGAATGCATTTATGTCTCCGAAGGTGAAAAAACTCCATGTCATGGGCACATCCAAGATGGCCACCACCGCGATCTTCCTGACGAGGGACATTCATAGTCTGTCTATGCCATAATGAGACGTTGCCTATTCCTTCTCCAGCTTGTGTCGGTGGTCTCGGGCAGGATGATCCCCATCAGGCAAAGTAATTTTTTGCCTGGTGGATAGGACTGTTGAAGGACAGAGACCAGGGAATTCACTAAAAGTTGGGAACGATCAAATCTCAGTGTCCCCATCAACACAAATCCACCACAAAAAAATGGCTCCCGCCCTATGACCTCATCACACGCAGCGCTCATAACCGATCACAATATGCTACGCAAGAAGGGGTTCCCAATGGTCCCAACTGATTGAGAGTTTGACAAAAAGTCCCTCTTTATCCGTACCTGCCATCATTTTAAAAAAATAAAAATTGGGACATGTTAAGCCCCGCCCAGGTCTGCAAAACCACCGCCCACAATGCCATAAATCCACACCCACTTTTCTGAACGATTATTGGTAAATGTCATGCTGCAGATTCAGTCAAAACCAATTGTATATATAATCACCCCTGGTAGACTGTGACCCACAGGGAAGCGACTGGGTCGGTATTTTATTCCAGAACGCAAAACGTGTTTCCCTGAGAACCTTCAGGGGTTAATTGTCTAAAGTGGCGTATCGGATAAAATGCCCATAAAAGTGCCAATGATAACTTGGTGGCTGAGAGCTTCTGTACAGATCAGAAAATGTCAGCCACCATGAGCGATGACATCAGAGCTCACTCTTTATACAATATAATTGACGTGAGTTTATAAATGTATTACAGCAGAGCAGTCACCTACATACAGCAAAGGCAGATGATTATTCAGCCTACGAACTGAACACATCGCTCAGACACAAATGGCAGATCCTACCAGGATCTAGTGTATAATACAGATTTTACCACTTTTTATGTAGAGATGGAAAATGAGTTAATTTCTTCCTCCGCTGGTCTCATGAACAGAGCGAGGATCTATTACAGACCACTGAGCACATAAGTCTACACCTAAGTAGAAGGTTGTTTGATCTCTCATCTCTTTCCCTCTGGGGCACATTCCTCCGCACTCAATCGAATGCTCTTCGGGCGGATTAGCCGGCTCTGCTTTTCATTTCTCTTTATCTGCGATTTACATTTATAAATTGAATTTAATTAGGTCCCGTTGTAGCCGGCTCAGCGTCGTTAATCTGTAAGTGATCCCTGAGACTGTCGGAGTAATGTCATTATACGGAGAATATATGAGGCGGATATAGTTACACATAACAACTTGTGTCTTCTGAGCTCTGTACAACATTACCCATCTCTCACACTGGTCGCTGGACTGCAGAGCTTACAGTCTTATTCACACAAGACATAGAGACAGACAGCAGGACCAGTATCTACCCTCGTTATATTCAGTGTTGTTATAATATACACCAAATGCAGCATTACCTGTTACAGTCACACAATGCCTGAATTAACCCTAATAATCAACAGTATTACCACAACCACAGGTCAGTATTAACCCTTACAGCCAGTACGGATATCACAAACCTCAAATCCAGCATGGACTCTCATAATCAGTATTATCACCATAAACATAAGGCAAAATCTGAATTACCCTTCATACCGCCATACACACTACATACGCAATACAGCCACAAACACTCACCAATCCTTTTACACTTATGTGCTGATTGGACGTGTTTTAGATGTGGCTTTTTCACACATTTTTAGTGTATTTTCCATGCACCGAAGGTGGTGAGAAATTATTTTACTGCAGCTTTTATGCTTTTTCCTATACACTGGGTTGTAACAGATCACACACAAGAAATAAATCTGCGTTCTAGAATCTCTGTTCTAATGCTGCAGTAATCGTTATTTTCTCTTAAAAGTAGCATCCCCCGCTGCTGTAAGATGGGCTGCCTGCATTCTGGGACCCCATTTCTTGAGAGATAACTAATTTACGAGAAGGGTGATAAACCCTCTCCCATGCGAAGAGTCAATATAATAGGGATTATCGCCACAAACACAGCAGATATCAATATTTGGTTTTCCGTATTACTAGGACAGCTGTATAATTACAACACACATCGATGTTATTACCACCAGGACGGACCACCACCAGTATTAACGATTGTGGCCGGTGACGTTTACAGACACAAAAAAAGCCAGCTTCATATATGCTGGATGTGTTCCCATAATTCAGGACATAACTACGCTCATGTCTGTCCAAAACTCAGACATTTCAGGCAAGTCCCCGCCTTCTTTCCGGCAGCCCACTCCTCTCGGTGGCCGGATAGGTGGTTCTGGTAAGACTGGAATACCTGTTGGCAGGTATGACTGAACTATGCACAAGACGACATCCACTCACGGCACAGGGCCTCATAGTACGACGCCTGGGTGTAGATTGACTAAAACTTCTAAAAAGGAAAAAGTGGAGGTGTTGCCTATCGCAACCAATCAGATTCTAACTATCATTTTGTAGAATGTACTAGGTAAATGATAAGTAAAATCTGATTGGTTGCTACGGGCAACATCTCCACTTTTCCTTATTTATTTATTTATTTTTAGAAGTTTTAATAAATTTTCTTCCTGGCTTCTTTAAATATTCCCAATAGCTCTCTGGATTACAATGCTGTCCCACGCTAAAAGCATTCCCTGCCCACGTGTGACATACCCAGTCTGCACGCAGTGGAGACAGCCATTTTGTTGGGTTGAGCCAATCTTCACACGAAGGCGGCCTATTAGTGTTCACGGGAGGAGTAATATGATGGCGGCACTTTGTGTCTCACGCCTCAGTGATGTCACCAGTCCTTAGCGAATGGGAGGCCGAACACTGGTTCGACCCACATGATGGCTGCCTGACACTGTTAAGTAACGAGTAAACTTTTAAGACAGATGTCACTAGACTGAGGGAACTGTCCTCAGCGTTCACACGTAGGGGCTTGTTTAATAATATGGTACAAATTGCGAGCATGTGCTACTCATAGACACAAAGGAGATATCTGCTTATAACTAAAGCTAATATCCGCTTGGTTGTGGGTTATAGGAGCTTATAACACAGACTCCTTATATGCCAGACCGTCAGGTAACGCATTGGACTCATCTTACGGACTGAGACGCAGGTCACGGGACAGGAGGTCCTCTGAAACACGTCTGACGGTATACACCATCTGCCGCTGTACGGGACACACGACTATGCACACACCTCACTCTGGGCTATGCACACACCTCACACAAATCACTATTTGCACGTTCTTTTTTCACTGTTTTGTGACTTCTCGTTTTGTACGTTGGGGAAGGGGGGGATGTGACCTGTTTTGTATACGGGGGGAGTCAGTGCTTGAGACTCGCACGCAGGCGCTGCATTTATGCAAAATTGTGTCTTTTGTAACTTTATTACTCTCGTGTTTCATGGTTTATAACGAGCGATGTTGGCGAAAATGTAACAGGTTAGATGTAGAGTCAACGGGGTTTGTGAATCCAGATAAGAAGTGTAATAGTTTGAATGATACTCCGTCAGCAGACTGCTGGCTTTGTACGAAAGAAAGGCTTTCTCGGAGATAGCAGAGGTAGTGATGATGATGATGATTATTGCGTCTTCTCTGAATGTATTAATGAGAGCAAGAGTTTCTGGTTGTCTCATAGATTTACATGAATTTTTGGAGACTCAGCCAAAGAGAAGAGTTTCCAGGTGGACAGGACGTTGGTATATTGTTGTCGCCCAATTATTGGTTCTTAATTAGTCTCAAAAGTCAAGTTCTTTTAAGAGCAACCAGTTCACACTGTTGCATGATCCCAGGAGCAGTGTTGAATATATGCGATCTTGGAAGGTCAATGTATAAATGTCTATCTGGAATTTGGACCCCAGTAGAAAGAACAGCAGGTCGGGAAACATGTAGCTTGTCTAGTTCAATCTGCTCAATGGGCGACAAATGGTTTACAGACACCTGCCCGATTCTTATAGTGGCTGGCAGGATTCATTCCATGCCATTGGTTTGGGAGACATCAAGAACGACAACCTAGCGTCTATGGCGAAGGATGGTCTTACCTTTAAAATAAAAGATCCAGGGTCAAAATGTCTTTTGAAGCAGATTTATGGCCAGAAGACATGAATATGTTGGTGGGATTTTCCCGAGTAAGACGGTTGAGCAGGAACACTTGTTTCCAGATGCCTTGAATGTATTGATAGAAAAGACGGAGGTTTGAGGAGCTGGGTACGGTATATCATATCACTTAACGCTGGTTGCTGGTTTGAAGGTGGAGAAGTCATATGTATCTTGATGGTTTCTGGAGAAGGATGAGGTCTGTTGTAACGCTTGAATGGAGACTGGTTGTTTGAAGGCATTTGTGGAAGGTCAGGTCATCTCTGGAGATGGATTATTTTTGGGTAGTATCATTTTTATAGATGACTTTAAAAAAAAGCTTGAGTTGCACTCAGGTGGGCGGTTTGATATTGGTGTGGAAGGGCTTTCAATCTTTAGCTGTATATAGTCTCTGTAATTCAGATGTCAAGTGGCTTAAAGGTGAGAGTGGTATAAAAAAAGCGTGTGGTTCTAAGATGGGGTGGAACGGCTGGGTGACTTTCAGAGCAGAGAGTCTGGCTATTGGGTGTACGGCACGTGACCGGCTGTGCTTCGTGTTTGTTTGTGTCAGGTTTGGAATGGGGTGTGACGGAGGCTGCACGCCCTGTACTTGCATGTAACAGCCTCCTCCTGATAACTGCACCAATAAAGGCAAAAATTGACTTGCTCTGTGTCTCCGAGTCGTGTGTGACAAAACTCCATGAAGATCACAGAACATCACTCTCGGTCACCCAGGAACGATAACACATGTAACGTTATCTCAACTGTGCTAGTCAAGACCATAAGAAATAACACTATATAGAGAGAAAAACAGCTTTTCTAAATCCAAGTGATGAAATTAAAGCCCAATAAGGCCCAATTTTGAGACTGGAGGAACTGAAGCAATGAATTAACAGAAGAACAATAGTTCTCATAAAGCAGTAAAAATATATAGAGCATAAGAGATCAATGTCACCTTGACAACCACAGGCAGATGTTACCAATCTATTTGGTTGGTCTTGCTCACTCTCCAAAGAAGAAAATGCTCATTGCGGCATTATTATTCAGCAATGTTAACAATTAACAGAAAGTTTAATCGTAGGAGGTTTCTGTCCCTGTGTCGGCTTCGGTTTACGCAAAGTCAATAAAAATGGCTGAATAATGGAAGACCGGCCATGCAGAAGTTACGGAGTGAGAGTATAGCGATTTTATCTGTGTGTTATTTAACAGGATTGTACGGTCCTCCTGCTGTAGAGTAGGTGGCTCTTCCCTCTTCCAGACACGGTTAGTGGCACAGATCCACACCCCTTTCCTCCCTCTCAACTCTCCTTTCCTGCAGGTAAGATGCAAAGTGAAACATGTACTTAAAGGGCCAGTGGCATGGACTGAGCATGGTCTGCAATTTTACTGCATTGAATGCATGCTGAGCTTGCAGCAGGCTCAGGATCATTAATCTGCATGCCAGCGTGCTGCTTCTGTTCACACACTGAGATAAACACCCCAGGAATACAGTATGCACAGTACACTCCAGCATCCAACTGTGGACATATCTTATGCATTATATATAAATAAATAATGATATATGCATATAGACCCTGTACTAAGCCCGGGTTTGTAGAACAATAAATGATTCCCTTTTACTCTCTCACGCTGATCACTAACAGCAGATACATTGACCGAGCTTCCATGGCCCTCAAATTTATATTCCTCGAGAAACCGCCTTGATCTACCCTCAGATTGAGACAGGAGTTCCTGAGCCTGTAAATAGCTGCTCTTCTGTCATACAGTCGAAATGTTTCTCATTGTTTGGGGCTCCCTGCCCTCTACTGGTGAACGCGGAATACTGCGCTAGTAACATATGCTCTTGTCCACGACCACATTTGGTAGAGGCTTGTAGGGTAATGAAGGTGCATAAAAAAGTTAAAGTTTGAACAACATTACGAGTATAGTACGGTCATATATTCCAGTGCACGCTACAACAGAAGTGGCCGTGTGCAGTTTTCAATACACAAATAATCAAGATCGTCTCATCAAGATTTAAGTGTCTCGTTGTTGTAGTTAGGTGTTTATCTCTGGCTTGATTGAACCGCTGCTATTTCCTTCCTATTATAGACAGGTGTCCAAAACTGTCTCTATATTGGAGATGTGGTCTGACCAGGAACTTCTACAGCAGCTAAACTGTGTTTATATCATGTTTATTTAACGACACCATTTTTTTATCAACCTTTAGCAGCAGCTGCCTGGTACTGAGCACCACATGAGCTTACATTTATTTATGTTAACCTTCACCCACCATACTGACTAAGTGACGGACAACAATAATTTATTGTAATGTGAATTATCATCACGTATTTACAATAACACACAGCACTGGTTATTATGCAGATCAGTAGTATAATCACATTAAGATAAGAGAAATTCTCATGTCCATATTATGATCCATAGCCAAACATTTCAGACTCCTAAAGCCCTCCCCCTTCATCTCCTTTAATTTGCTTGCAGACAGGAAGCCTGGCGTCCTCAGGGAAATGCTTCCCCCCACAATCTTCTATTTATCTCAGATATATTCAGTTCTAATGCATATTTGAAATAGATAATCCATAGTCATTGGTAACGAGGGGACATAAACCAAGCCGATTGTAATCACTGCCGGTACGTCTGTAAATGGTATAACCCGGGAACTATACCCTGCATGATATACTGCATCCCAGGTTCAGGGAAAAACATCTCACACTGGAAATATATACTGGGGGCGGTATTTTATACTGGTACACGGTAACTCTGCTGTAACCCATAGCGACCAATCGGATGGTTCTCTATACTGCACGGCAAGGAAAGGCAGAAACAAATATTTTGCAGATTAATTCTTAGAGTCAGGCTGTCTGTAATAAACTTTGAACACGCACAGTCCTCCGCTGTGAGCAGACACCAGCGGCTACAGAGAGTCAATAACGCTGGATTCAAATCTGCTGATCCACCTCTGTTGCCCGAAGCGACGAGTCAAATGTCCATCTTAGGTCATGTTTTTGGCAGGCCTTGACGGTGGTGAAACACATCTGAGTGATGAACATAGGGCAGCACGTGTACTACAGCAGAGACGGGAGGGTAGATGGTTAGTGCTACAGTCACACTCACAAACTTGAGTGCTCACTCCTGAACGAGTAGACACAGACACATCACTTAAAACCAGCAGAAGTACCGGAAACGATGGAAGATCTGCGTGTTACTCGGGAATGTCAATGACCAAGTCGTCCTCCTCGTCTCCATCCAGGGGGCCCTCGTCTCCGCTGCCCTCTCCTCCGTCGCTAAACATCTGCTGGGGCACGGTGCTGAGGATAGGCGGGGGTGGGGTATGCTTGCTGGAGGAGGAGAGCGAGGGGAGGCCTGACGAGCGGGGGCTGAAAGGGAGGACGCCACCACAGCTAGGGGAGGAGCTGAGGGGGATCTACAGAGGGATTAGGAAGTAGGGGAGGGGGTGAGAAGGGAGGGGGGGGGGGTGAAAACAAAGCAGGAGATGAAAGTGAACGACAAAGAAAAAAAAGGAACATTCACTGTTAAATGTGGCAATAGTACAGTACGTCAGCCCACGTGTACATACATACATACATACATACATACATACATACACACATACACACATACACACATACACTTCTCCTCACGCACAGGTACCTTGGGCTTCTTGGCCTTAACCCTGCGGTTCTTTCCGTCTCTCTTGGCTCTCTCGAGTTTGGGGGGCGTGGAGTTGGGGATGGGAGCCAGATATTCCGAGGGGAACGGGGTGTAGGGGGGTGAGCTCATCTGATGAGTGGGAAAGGTGAAGGGGAGAAAACACAAATCATGAGATGAGATGGAGCAAATCAGGGACAGAATATCGGGGGAGAGGAGAAAAGCGACTATCCCGGTTTATAAAGCGGGGACAGTAGAGAACCTTCTCTTACCCAAGAGATAACGTTTAACAACTAATTCTGACACAGACTTGGCCCCCAAATAAAAATATAAATAAGGAGTCTATTCAGTGAGGGACATTAAACGTGGTGCACCAGAAAAAAGGGACTGTAACCCACAGCAACTGATTTGATTGAACAAATTTCCTAGTAATTAAAATAAATGAAAGATGACAGCCGTAGCGGGAAATACTCACTGCGCTGAGGTACGGACCCCCAGAGGTGTGTAAGGACAGGCCTGAGGACGAGGAGGGAGGCGGTGAGGGCGGACCTGCGGACGGGCTCCTCTTCCTGCACAGACAGAAGAGGTTAAACAAACAGACGACACAAACCATATACTGCAAGACGGGCACAGACGGAGGGTCGCACTCACCTCTTAGCCGTGGGGGTGCTGTGGTCGCGGCCACCCTCTGTGTCGCTGTTCTCTGAAGAAGCTGTCATGTCAGAGTCTGTATGAGAGAGGAGCGTTAGTCCATATGCCAGCTTCCCCAACGCCCATGTTATTCCCACACGTTCCTCCATCATCTGTCCCAGATTCCCTATCCTACAGAAACCTCCGCGCCCTTTACTGGCCCTGACGGAACGCGCCCTTTACCCCTTCCGGATCTCATAACTTTATCGTACCTGACGAGTCGTCGACATTCTCGTACTGCAGGATTCTGTCCAACAGGAAGCTGGTCGGAGAGGAGACAGGAAGCAGAGGGTCACTGCACAGCTGTTACATGGCACAGGGTATGGCAGAGTGCCCCTCCCCCCAGAGGGCACAGCGCCCACGTCAGACACCCCAATTACCTTTTATCTCTGGACACTTTCAGAAGCTTCCTCTGCGCCCTCCTCAGTTCCTCCTGAAAACATTCCTGCTCCTATAGAGAAGGTGGAGGGGGGGGGGGGGGGGGGGGAGAATATAGAATGATTCATGTAACCACCATTCTTATACATAAGGGGCATTAGAGGGCAAATCTAGTTTATATAAAAGAAGGGTTTAAGGTTTAATTAGCATGTAATATTTCACTGGCTTTCCTATGAGATCATTTTACAGCAAGGCACCGCTCTGATTGGCTGTTACATTGCTCATTAGCGGTAATTCACCCGTGTTTGGAATTGCGTCTATCTTGCAGGGACGGCCCCCTGCGCTCAGAGAGACAGACCAGGGGTGGTAACGTGCTAGAGCACAATAAGGGAGCGCAGACAGAAGGTTATTCACTCCACTTACTGATGCTTCTTATTTAGGGTTGACTGTATCTTTAATACAGTACGAGACGTGAACTTAGTGGGAACGTCAACTGGGTGCAAGTTTGAGAAGTGATGATGATGTCCCTATATGTGATCTAAATACATCTATATGCCGGATTTACAGATACATGTATCTTAAGATGTGTTCCGCACAGAATACAAATGTGGACAACACAAGTACTTATAAGCAAACAAGGAATCTCCTACGTTCAACTCTAAATCTGGCCCTTCGTGTGTGAAGGGGGAAAAAAATGACACTATTGACGCCTAAATTTATACACATCAGAATTGTAAAAATCGGCTTGGCCGTGCAGAGTCCAAAATCTCCCCAGCACTCCGGCAGCAAAAGGGTTAAGGAGGAGTTGACAAAAAGTGAAGACCCCTTTAGACCATATTGTGACTTCCTAATCAGTAGTTATATTAGAACACTAACATGCATCATCTGTAGTCGTCAGAACAAACAAGAACTGTTGCTTACTGTTAGCAGGGCCGCCGAGAGGGGGGGGGAGCGGGTACTAATTACCCGGGCCCGGCATGTCAGGGGGCCCGGCCCGGGCCCTTGCGCTGCTGATTTTTTTTAATTTTTTAATTTTTTTTTTCAAAACGTTTTTTTTCCTTTCCTTTTTTTTTTTTTTTTTTGGCGGGGGGGGGGGGGGGGGGGGGTGGGGGGGGCTCGGCCGTTGGTGGGGGGAGCAGGCTAGTTTAAAAAAAAAAAAAAACATACTCACCTGATCGCGGAGCCGGCATCCCTCCTCTCTGCTGCTCTGTGCTCTATTCAGACTGTCTGAATGCTGGGTGTGATGTCATCATGTCATGCCCAGCATTCAGTCAGTCTGGAGCAATGGAGCACAGAGCAGCAGAGAAGACCAAGAGAGGAGAAAAGGTAAGTGAAGGGAGGAAAACGAGGGGGGCACAGAGGGGTTAAAAAACGGGGGGGGGGGCAGCATGACAGAGGGGTTAAAAAATGAGGGGGAGCACAAAGGGGTTAAAAAACGGGGGGGCAGCATGACAGAGGGGTTAAAAAATGAGGGGGCACAAAGGGGTTAAAAAACGGGGGGGCAGCATGACAGAGGGGTTAAAAAATAAGGGGGGGCACAGAGGGGTTAAAAAACGGGGAAGCAGCATGTCAGAGGAGTTAAAAACGGGGAAGCAGCATGTCAGAGGGGTTAAAAAATTAGGGGGAGCACAGAGGGGTTAAAAAACGGGAAAGCAGCATGTCAAAGGGGTTAAAAACGGGGAAGCAGCATGTCAGAGGGGTTAAAAAATGAGGGGGAGCACAGAGGGGTTAAAAAATGGGAAAGCAGCATGTCAGAGGGGTTAAAAAATGAGTGGGGGCACAGAGGGGTTAAAAAATGGGAAAGCAGCATGTCAGAGGGGTTAAAAATTGAGGGGGGAGCACAGAGGGGTTAAAAAACGGGAAAGCAGCATGTCAGAGGGGTTAAAAAATGAGAGGGGCACAGATGGGTTAAAAAATGGGAAAGCAGCATGTCAGAGGGGTTAAAAATTGAGGGGGGAGCACAGAGGGGTTAAAAAATGGGAAAGCAGCATGACAGAGGGGGTGAAAAAATGAGAGGGGCACAGATGGGTTAAAAAACGGGGCAGTATGGCACAGTGGGGTTAATAAACAGGGGTCAGCATGGCACAGTGGGGTTAAAAAATGGTGGGCAGCATGACACAGTGGGGTTACAAAGGGGGGGGGGGGAGGCATGGCACAGTGGGATTGAAAAAGGGGGGGAGCAGCATAGTATAGTCTGATGAAGGGGAGCCAGATGAAGGGGGCAAAAACAGCATGGAGGGCACAGTGTGATCATAAGGCATGGCGATGATGAAGGGGCACATTATTGTAATATTGGAGCTGGAGGAAGGCCTAATTATTAATCGTGGGTGCTATTGATTTAACGCTGGGGCTGGCTGTAATTTTCTAAATGTAGCCATTTTTTTTTCAAAATAGGTCCTTCAACATTTCTGGATCCGGACAAGCCACAACTAAAGAAAGCAGCAGCCACAGGTGGAGAAAGTGAGAAGAACAGGTAGGAGAGAGCAGCACAGTGTGTGAAATGTTGTGATTCTAGTAGGGACAATACCAATTTTTGGTGAATGTTGTGTCCAATGTAAGGTGTAGGCCAAGACTGAACTGTTTGTGTACACACTGCATTGTTTGTATACTACCCTGTGGTGGTAGATGTCCTGAAAGTCAGGAGTGCTTAAACATATGTGACGCTCCGGCGAATTGAGAGCCTAGTGGTTTTTATGTTAGCCACGCCCCAATGGCACGTTTGCCACGCCCCCAAATGCATGACCGCACCTCCCAAAATTTTTGCACTGCCGTTTGGCTAGCCACGCCCCTGAATATATGACCATACACCTAAACTTTTTTGCGCCGCCGTAAGGCGGCGCAAAAAAATTTTGGGGCTTACTTCACTATGAGGGGGGCCCCATGAATTTGTTGTACCCGGGCCCTGAATTCTTCTTGGCAGCCCTGACTGTTAGCAACTGTATATGTAAAATTTTCCACACCATGACAGAAGTGATGTCTGGCACTGATCTATCTCAAGGCACCATGCTGCCCCCTCATCTCAGCCATTTGGTATATGAATTGTAGAGGTGCTTTCATTAAATCCTGAACTACAGACACCGGTCTATACCCATCACTGTACTCAGACTCACATAGATGAGGAACTTCAACTTGCGCTTCAGATTCTTATATTTTCTCTTATAATCCACCTCTCCGTCCGTCTGGCCGTTCATCCTTGTCCAGCAGGGTTCGCTGTGTATAGGGAGAGGATCACACGTTATTTCTGTATGTGAAAGGGACAAGACATACCGGGAGCCATTAACCTCTTCATTTATAATTATCTAAAAAGACACTTTTGCTAATTGTTCCTCTCCGGGGTAAGTCCGATACACAGTGTCCTAAATATCAGACCTCAGGGGGGCTCCTGCCCGCAAATATAACATTGTGGAGGAAAATTTCTAGTTATTCGTGATGCAATTGTCTGTCCCGTCCCCTAGACATAAAGTGTTCACACATTAACTGTTATTAGAGTCAGATAACACTAGATTGCTGGAAGATGCAGGAATCTTTTTTGGGGGTTGGGGTGGGATCATAAATGTGTAAAAATAATAAAGGTGGATTCCTTGTGTTTCCCTATATTATATGCCACTAAATTAAATATATTTATTCCACTGGTACCAATATATATGTGTGTATACCAAGAAATAATGAAGTTACTTGTTATGACGACCACATTGTCCGATTTGATCTGATCGCTGTAAGACATATCGTACAATGTGGTTGGATGACTGCCGTTCTCAGTAGAGCTATAGCGCCCCTGCTGGCACCCCAGGTACGTTACAGTTCTATGCCACGCCCCCTGGCTTGTCCCAGGCGTGAGCCCAGAGATATAATAATCATGTAACATTGAGCAGTCTGTGGAACTACTAGTCCCAGCATGCCCCACAGCCAGGGTCAGAGATACTTGTAACAACTGAGGCTGCCGGGGCATGCTGGGAGTTGTAGTTCTAGGTGTCCGGTGTAAAGCATGTCGGTTTACACGGCTCCGGTGGTCACTGCACCGTTCCCCGCCCTCCCCCGAGCTCCGGGTCTTACCGGCCGATAGCACCGCTCCACTTCCAGGAAGATAATAACGAGTCTGTATGACGTCACTTCCCCTGAACGCTCCGCCAATCACAGGCTAATGTGAGGACCGGCCATGTTCCTGTAGCTCGAGATTCGTTACTGGCCGCGTTCGGCGTCACCAACATGGCGCCTGCAGGGAGGACCAGTTATGTACATAGTGTCTTTGTAGCGAAGGGCGGGACTCGGCTCGCTCTGCCAATCAGGAGATGGCAGGCGGGGTCGGGCCAATGAGAACAGGGTGGGCGGAGCGTGTGTCCCTGGAGCGGTGGTTTAAACATGGCGGGAGATGAGGAGCGGGAGATGCGGAGATTTACCCAGGATCTTTTCCAGCGGAGCCCGGACCTCAGGTGGGGCGGCCGGAGCCATGTGACTGTGTCATGTAGTCATAGTGACCCATAGCAACCGCGCAGCTCTGTGATTGGTGCAACCAGTCATGTGACGTCACCGTGTGTATGTCTTTGTGTGTGTGACGTCACAGTGTGCTCTCTCCCTGTGTGTGTGACGTCATTAGTGTGATGTCTCTATGTGTATATGTATGACATCACTGTGGGATGTCCCTCATCACTATTTATTTATATAGCGCCACTGATTCCGCAGCGCTGTACAGAAAACTCATTCACATCAGTCCCTGCCCCATTGGAGCTTACAGTCTAAATTCCCTAATATACACACACAGATTAGGGTTCATTTGATAGCAGCCAATTAACCTACCAGTATGTTTTTGGAGTGTGGGAGGAAACCGGAGCACCCGGAGGAAACCCACGCAAACACGGGGAGAACATACAAACTTCACACAGATAAGGCCATGGTCGGGAATTGCACTCATGACCCCAGCGCTGTGAGGCAGAAGTGCTAACCACTAAGCCACCATGCTGCCCGTGATGTCATTACATGTGCGTGTGTGTATTAAGCTGTGTGATGTCACTACGTGTGTGTGTGTGTGTGTGTATTAAGCTGTGTGATGTCCCGGTTTGTAGGGCACATATTAAGCTGCCTGTTCTCTCGCTCCGTAGTGTCCTCACTCACTCGCTGGTGCGCACCAAGTTCCTGGCTCACACTAAGCGATCAGCGCTATCCTCACCAGAACGTCAAACACTCAAGAAAATTGTGGAAGAGGAGCTGCTAAAGATGCAGGTAACTGAAGTGGATAAGATGATGTCACACTTACTAACTAATCTTACATTGTAGTTTGGCTGTCAGGACAGTTTATGGTCTGGGAAAGGCCTTCTCCAGACACCAGGTTTGGTACTTTTACTGATCTTTGTTTGCCCTTTAACTTTCCCTTATCTATGATGGTGCTACATCCTTCTTGCCATTGTGAGCATGCTCTGGTTTGCTCTACTGTAAACACATCCTATAGTTTCCTCCTACAGGGAAGTTTCCCTTTAAAATGCAGCGCCGCTTGAAATTTAATCGCCGAACACGCGGGTGTTGAAGAACCCGCATGTTCATACATTTACCCCCTGGACTATTTTCTGAAGCGAGGAGACTCTAGCTCTTCAGCCAAAATATATTTGTTAGACTCAGAGTTCAGCTGTTCAGTGAATGGAGGAACATTGGGATTGACCCCTTCTCAAAGAAAGGTGTGCTGCTGGATACCACCGATCTTTGTATCTGGACCTCAAGTTAGGAGGGAAAAAAGAAAATTGCTCTTGGACAATCATGGTGCGCTGCAGGAGGGGAGGGGTGCATTTATTTTGTGTGCAGGGAAAATTCTGGCTGCTTTTGTGTGTGTATCACACAAATACTGGACAGCTTTATTTTTACTCTGTGATTTAGAGATGAGCTAGAGCCTCCCAACTCTAAATCTGTCGGCACATTTTATATTTTGGATAGTCCTAATGAATACAATCCCTCTATTGGAATATAATCTGGGTCCTCACAGGCCCAGCCTCTGTTTGTCTGTAGAATCCTCTAAAGTTCCGGTCCGATGTCTTTCCTCATTGGGATTCTGTCTGCTAGAAGGAGAGGAGAAATTCGGGCTCTTAGGGAACAGCACCGTTCTTGAGGACAAAGGAATTGAAACTGGATCCAATATTTCTACCAAAGGCCGTCTAACTTTCGGAGATCTCTGGACATAATCCTACCGTCTAGATGGGAACAGCAGCCTATTGCAGTACTTGGAGAAACAACAAGTCACTGCGGCCAGGGGGGAGTAAGTGGACGAGGATTTAGGAGCAACCACTGCCTGAGGGATTAAACCAGCTATCTGTAAAAACCACTCGGATATCCTTCTCAGTCTGCAATCAATACCCCAAATTTCTCAGGAAATGGAGACCACAATAAGACATAATCTATGTGCCTTGGTTAGTATGAGCCAGCAGCCAGAATCCAGAGTACAACACTTCCTATGTCATCCCATGAAAGTGACTGCACCGAGATCTCTCCAGACACAGTCTGTCTACCGGGGCTGCAGCGTCCTCTGCGCAGGTTGTACATCAGGAATGTGGGCTGAGACTAACGCGTTTTATAGACTGCAGACTGGATGTAGCTGCCAAGTCCTGGGTGCCAACCCCTCCCTGAGCGGTCTTCATTGTTACATCTCCTGGGTGTTGTCAGGGAGGAGAAATGGACACTCGGGATTGTGTTCTGAATTATATATTTTTTTCTAAATTCCTTCTTTGGAGCCTGATTGGTTATTTAGAAATCTCTGGGTATGGATGAGCTTCCACCTGGTCTGCTTCTTGTACCGAATAGGTGGGAGTTATCGCGGAGCATTCATTGAAATGAAGTCATCGACTGTCCTGACTTACCCTCGGGTGTCCGTACTAAGGGCTAGATTTATCAGACCTAAGAAGGAAAAGTGGAGGCGTTGCCCATAGCAACCAATGAGATTCCAGCTATCATTTATCTAGTGCATTCTAGAACACGATACACGATATCCAAGTGGTGACTATAGGGGATCATGGTGAAATCTACATTTACTAATACTAACTGGGGGAACCCGTCCAGGAACTACAACAAGGACCAATTTTAGTGAGACGATAATGTGCTGCTCCTGTATTCTCACTACTTTTTCCCGTTGCAGTAGCCTGGGCTGAAATAGTTTTTAATGTTTTCTTTCTCACTAGTTTTTGCAGCAGGAAAAACTGTTGTAAAAACACACAGTGGAGGTAGACTTTGAGTTGATCAATAACGTGATTGTGCCACTAACTTGTGAATCTGCAGATATAACGCTCACCTATGATATTTAGTCATATATCCTTCTATTTGGAGAGTAGTGATGTCTCTTGGACGTCCGCTTTGGTCCTGCTGTGCGCATATAGAGAAGAAAGATGGCGGCATTTGCTTGCATGGTGCGGTGTAGATGCACGTACCTACATTCACAGTGCAGAGAGCAGAGATGTGTAGAACTGTTATAAAACAAGTCCCTGACAGTCCTCCTCTTTGTGTGTAGTTATAGGTCTCGTATTGTAGTGAGATAAAGGGCCAGTGACCCCCCCTAGAGCCTGCACACACTTGGCATCACTCTGTAACCTTGCTGCCCCTAGGGGTCTCCACCTGCAGCTCTGCACCGATCCATGACTCAGAGTAGAGAATACCCCCGGCAGGGGTCTGATAGGATCAGGCGGAGCCCTCCTCCTCTTTGTCTGGCTGTGACATTGCATTTTCTCACAGATGCTGACCTATCTGTTTTATGGCTTGTGGTCTGGCAGAAGCAGCAGCTGGCACACTGAGGACGTGTGGGTGCAGTGACCCCATTCTGTACCCCCCCCCCTAATCTGCATCTGTTACTGTACAGGGCGCCCGTTTCCTGCACAATGGAAACTGAGACTGCAGCCTGTTCCGTTATAGAGCCGCTGACCACACTGCGGCACAGAGGAAGCTGTAGCAAGGTCCGCGTGTGACCATCGCTGAGACCTGGTCATCTTCTGGCACTCTAGGTGTTGTGCCGGCTGATAGCTATATATCCTTGTTATACATAGTGTGCACTGACCCTTATACACAGTATACAGATAGAGAAGTATTACTGTGCGTTGTTCATGCAAACAAAGTAATACTGAGAATTGCATCAGGCACACAGGGAAGTGGCCGTGCTATACTGTCTCTTCACCAACATAGAAGTAGTACTGACTGCTACATATAGAGTGTTACTGTGCAGACAGAGAACAGATACTGAGCATTACATTGGACAGAAACGGTTCATCTACATAATCTGAATTTTCTTCCCACCCCTTCCCCTGAAGGGGCGGGACGTTAATCTCTGAATGTCCCCGCCTATGATTGTCTGTTCCTCTGATGTGCGATCCACTTCGTGGCATTTTATAGGTCATGTGACCGACATTCCCTCTAATTTATTTTGAAACATGAAAGTTAAACGTTTTCTTGTGAGCAAAATCTTCAGCAGCGATTTATTTTTTTATTTATTTTTTGTAAAATGTGATATCCAGGAGCAGAAGAGAGCATGAAGGGTATTAAGGGGGCAGAGAAGGGGGGGGGGGTTGCAAAGACCAGGGGTGTATCGATCAGATTACTCAGGGAGCAGGAGATTTAGGGGACAACATAAACGTCAGATTGAGCCTGCAATCTGCTGATCGCTCAACCTCTGAGTTTTTATATCTTATCGTAGCTATAAAATGAGCAGTAATGTTTACAGATATTTTATTTTTGTCCATGGGAGAATATTATTTAAACTAAGTGTGTACATGCTGCTGTCCAGTTATATAAACCAGTTTCCCCCATTACCAGTGACGCAGGTGGTACCCTGTTCTTGCTGTGACTCCCAGTCTACAGCCACTGTACATAGCAGTAAGGATTAGTATCAGGGGTTAAGATTCCAGGAATATCTTGTAGGGTTACACAAATAGCTTATTGTAGAAGAAACGTGATACCTGCAGCTACAGTAATCCCCTCCTGCATCAGTAGTCTGTTATTATTAGAACTTGGATCTACAGACTACATCTTGTATAATCTTTCCTATATGTGTGCAATGCAGGACCCTTCCCCCATGCAAACTCTCCAGTGGAACAGTCTGCACATAAACAGTAAAATGCCCTGCGGGTATATCCAAGGCGTGATTGCGGCCCCTCCATACTATATGACTGGTCTTCAAAATGTGAATTTATCTTATTGTGTGTGTATATATAAAAACTTTTGTATCTTGTATTGTTTCCAAGTGTACGTAATACAAAAAAATATATTTTTATAATATTGTTCATTGATATCCTTACATTCTAGTGCAGCTTTATTTAAAATGTACAGTGATACCTGGACACTTCATTAGACAAAGGATATATAGTAAGAAACTCATTAATGTGATATTGTGGAGTTTGATGTTTAATATCTTTAGGACAGATGAAAAGGTGATGACTGCAGTCCTTTGAGCTGCGGTGGATGCAGTCCTTTGAGCTGCGGTGACTGCAGTCCTTTGAGCTGCGGTGGATGCAGTCCTTTGAGCTGCGGTGACTGCAGTCCTTTGAGCTGCGGTGACTGCAGTCCTTTGAGCTGCGGTGGCTGCAGTCCTTTGAGCTGCGGTGGCTGCAGTCCTTTGAGCTGTGGTGGATGCAGTCCTTTGAGCTGTGGTGGATGCAGTCCTTTGAGCTGCGGTGGCTGCAGTCCTTTGAGCTGCGGTGGCTGCAGTCCTTTGAGCTGCGGTGACTGCAGTCCTTTGAGCTGCGGTGACATCACTGGTCTTCTCCCTGTGTTATGACTCCATCCGATGCACACAGTGTATTTCCACCAAAGCACCACCCGCCCGACCTGGCATTCTACAGAAGATGGATGAAACGGTGGACATATTTGGTTAGCTTTTAATGCCTTTAGCTTTGTTAAGAAAGATATACGGTAGAAGAGTATAACCTGGCTAAAACCTGATCTAAAGACTGCAGCTGCTCGTTCTGTCTGTTTTCCTTTTACAAGTGCATTATTGCCAATCACTACACGTGTTATGTAGCTGCTAATTGCCCTGGGACTCATTGTGTTCTCTTGTACAGGAGGAAGAGGCCAGCGACGACGAGCCCCTTATTTGTAAAGTGCAGAAGAGGGGGCGTAATGAAAGTGATGGCGATGTGTCGGGAAGCAAGGAGCCGCCGGGGAAGAGGCATAAAGTACTGGATGGTGAGCACTGATGGGGGATTTATAGGGAGGAGTGATTCTGGGAGATTCCCATCCAGCTGTAGGTAGAAAACCATCCACGAGCCCCCAGCAGTAAGAGAGGTGGGAGGGGTCCTTTGGAGGTGGGAGGGGGCCCCAGTGACGCCTAATTGGGCGTTCTTATACCATGTGACACGTGTCGCTGGGAGCAGAGCGACTAGATCATGGCATGTATGGTTAGCTTAAGTTGTGCATGAGAGGATTTTGTTAGATCCGAGGTCAGTGACTGTCTGTCTATCTTTCAGGCAGTCGTTCAGAAGAGGAGGATTCTGGGATTGAACAGAAGGATTCCAAGAGAGTATCCAAAAGTTCCCCTGAAGCTCTAACGTCTAAGCCAACAGTCAAAAAAAAAAGCGTACAAGAGACTGCTAGCAAGAGAGCGCAATCGCAGAGGAAAAAGAGCGCACCCCGGAAAGGCAGAGAGACTGGTAGTGACACAAAAACTACACCGAGGAAACCTGTTAGACGTCCACAGAAAGGGAGTGATAGTGATGTGGAAGAGACAGACAGCGATACTGGCGGTGTTGCAAATAAAAAGACTGTGCCGCCTAAACCCAGGGCGAGAAAAGGGGCCGCCGGAAATCAGAAGGCCGCGGCAGACTCTAGTGAGAGTGCGGAGGACGAGACTGCTGTGCAGGAGAAAGCAGAGGATACAGACTCCGAGAGTGACGTAGAAGTGCCAGACACCAGGCAAAGCAAGAGGAAAGAGAGCGTCAGCGGCAGCCAGGATAAGGGCAGAAAGAAGACAGCTGCCAAGAGGAATGTTAAGCAAAGGGACACCAAGACTGTAAAGAGATTGCAAAAGAAAGAGACTGACAGTGAAGAGAGTGACAGTGAAATGAGCAATGAGAGCGATAGCGATGAGTCGGAACTCAAGAAAAAGCCCTTAAAAAGCAAAGGTGGCCAGGCTAAGAGGGTGGTCAAAAAACCTAAAGAGACTGACACTGAGAGTGAACCAGAAGTCAAAGGAAAGAGTGTGCAAAAGAAGAAAGACAGCGATAGTGAAAAGGATGAGGAGGACGCTAGAGCATTAAAGAACGATAGTGACAGTGAAGAGGAGGAAGACTGTGCCGTAAAGCCAAAGAAAGACGGTGACCGCGAGGAGGATGGAAGTACAGTAAAAGACGGTGACAGTGAAGAAGAAGAAGAAAGTATAGTGAAGGCAGAGTCAAAAAAAGGGAGTAAAAGCGGCAGCGAGGAGGAAGAGAGTGAAGAAGACAGTGTGCCGATTAAAGACGACGATAGTGAGGAAGAGAATGCGGCAAAAGGGAAGAAAGCCGCAAAGCAATCCAACAAACACAATGGAGTAAAGAAACCCAAGAAAGCAGCAAGGAAAGGGGGAAAGGACAAAGCCACGCAGGACAGTGACTCCCAGGATAGTGAGGAGGAAGACGGGGTAGAGAAAAGAACACAAAAAAAAGATGGAGGGGAGAGTGACTCCTTGGAGGGTTCAGAAACGGGCAAGAAGGAGAAGAATGCGAAGAACCAGGGCAAGGTAAGCTGTGGGAGATGGGGAGAAGTGTTCTATCTAAACCACCTCAATAAACGTATTTCCCTACTGTCCTCAGGCCACTTCCAGAGAAGATCACCCCAGCATCGTCCGATTGAAGAGATACATCCTAACCTGCGGAGCTCGCAGGAACTACAAGAAGCTGTTTCAGGATTGCCGCTCGGTGAAGTCCATGGCCCAGGTCCTGAAGAACGAGCTGGAGGAGTTGGGGGTTAAAGGTGAGAGTTGGGTAATCTTGGATCACTGTCATGGAAGACTCATGGGTGCTGCTCATTGGTGAGGGTGAGAGGGGGGTGTTTGTGTATATATAGAGGGCATGTATGGTGGTGGTTAATGGACTATGATGACCTTTATCGCAGGAACTCCGTCGCTGGAGAAATGCCGAGTTGTGCGACTGAAGAGGGAGGAGGCGGCAGAGTTGGCTGAGTTAGACACCAGCAACATCATACCAACAGCTGGTGAGTCCATCCAAGGAGGTGGCGCTCCTACCTTCTCCAGATTCATTGTATATAATAATAAAAAGGTAGAGGCGTATGAAGCCCATATGAATGAACCCTCAATGACCTCTGTGTTGGGTTCCATGATGCCCGTGACTGTGTGACACAAACCCGGACATATGTCCACTGACCTATGGCAATTAAAGCCTGAAATAACCTTAGAGACATTAAATCTCCTTTTACAAATTTGCAGGTTAGCACCTATACAACTGATTTCAGTGGAGCTCATCCATGTAGGTGCAGATGCTGTTTTTGTGGCCTCCTGTCCCTGATGGTTGGCAGATCAGGGGCACAAGGTTTGTGTACCTTCCTCTAGACAGATAAAAGTGAATTTCTGATTGGCTGTTGCCGTTTAGCGCACATCGCGCCGTGAACACAATGTTGCGGTATCTGCTCTGCGACATGATTCTGCTTTGGAATCTTCGGCTCAATTTAGAACTTAATCATTTGTATTTTTATTTTTTTTCTAAATTTCTTGTGTGTTAAGTAGATTATTTTACATAACTTGGGAATTTGTACAAAATCACATTAATAATTAGTCTGCCCGTTAACCCGTAGAACGCAATAAGAGAATCATTGTGACCCAAAGTGTGAGATCTGAGAGCTGTTATCAGGCCAGATTTTCAGGATATCCTTAATGTGATAGTCAAAGAGCACATACCTGTCATAGGTCTGGCCTGGTACCACCCTCCAGGCTTATTTTATTCTGCACATGATATTGAATACATTGATGGTTTAAAGTGCAACTGTCATTTAGATACAGTGAAGGCGGCCATGTTGTTTTCAGAGACTTCCCCCGGTCAGTACACTAGGAACCAGTGACCTTACTTGTACTCTGTCACTGGCTCCTAGTGAGTCCATAGGCTGCGTTCTCATGACAAGATGGCTGCCTCCACCATGGGCAAATGTGTCTGGGGTATCTGCGGCCTTGTTCAGCCAGCAGATGGTGGGATTTGTACGTCAGCTAGTGTCTGGCTCAGGAATGACTTCCACTGACACAACAGACACCTAATGAAAGGAACAATGTGCCTCTGTTCTCCGCAGGACGCCCCCGGCGCCGTAACACGTGGAACCCCTACAAAACGTCCCCATCCCGCGACACCTCCCCTCCTGCCTACCAGAAGGAGGTGGCATCTGACTCTGAGGGGGAGGAAGGTCCTCCCCGCAAGAAGAGGCCAATGGACTGGTCCTGTCTGAAGGGCATTATCAGCGATGATGGCGACAGTGAATGAAGAGTTAACACCTCAATGTCTAAAGATGGAGGGGGAGGGGGAGGGGGGGGGGGGGGGGGAATCAGGAACATGGAGGCATCATCACTGCACATATAGATGTAATTATCCTGCTAATCACACTGCCTCTTATTACAGCACTATGTAAATGTAGCACCCTGTCACAGCCTATGAGCACCCTGTAATCAACTCTTAGTGCCCCCATCACCTGTACACAGCGGGGGACAGCAGCCTTTTGTGGCCTGGTCCAATATTAAGCCAGGGACCGGTAATATCGCTAATCCTGGGCAGCATGCTTGGACTACTGGCTCCACCCACAAAATGGCTGCCTCCATTGCGGATCAATGATCTGTCCACTTTACTAACACATATCCCCCTCCATGTTTTTAATGCCTATATCCAGACCACAGAGCTTTGAACAAGGTTAGATACCTGTATGAGCTATTTATTCACCCAGCGTATTTTTATTAAACATGATGAGACCCCCTCCCCTCCATATCACCCCTTCTCTCCATGTATATGAAATATGAATGTTTGGCTGGTTCCTGACCCTTACCTCTCTACCTTCCATCTCGTTACTCTTCCCGTTGGTTTCGTTTTTTTCTTTGTATAAAGTTCAATTTTAACCATTGGGTTTTGTTTTTTTAAAATGTTTGTGTAAATAAATGTTTCAAGGTGACTATTTGTTAAATTAATTTTATTTAGAAATATACATATATGTCGCACCCACATTTGAAAAATAGGTTTCCTATTGGAGATGTGTGGCTTGCACTCTATTGATATATCATTTATATATGTTTTTAAGTAAATATTTTACCATCTGTATTGTTTTCACACTGAAAAATAAAGTAAGCGATTGGTAGTGACAGAACCCCCATCTGTTCAGAACAGACGCGGTGTGAGAAATTCTCCTTGTTTTATCATATTACACCAAACAAAAAATAAAACTGTTTTCTAGCGTTCCTGTTCTGTTTATCGATGTCATGTGACCAGGGCCGAGGGTAAATGTCTCTACGGTGCATCATCGCCCTCTTGTTAGTGGGGGGTGACTCTCTTGTGAGGTGGATGCATAGAAGATGGCACCAGCGTTATGTGTTTAGTCCAAGTTAAAGAGCCGCTCTATCTGAAGCCCCATACGGGGATGAGATTACGGGTTTCTCTCTCGTATATATCGGGGATGAGTCCTAAAGGAGAGGGCACCAATCTCACAGTGTTTTTGCCAAAGAGCTTTTTCTCGTACTGGATCAGCTGCTGCCAGAATCCAGCGTTGGGCCGGACCACAGGCCTCCTCGTCTTAACCCACTGGTGGGCATCCAGTAGTGAGAGGCGATGATACTTCATCAGGTAAGCGATGCAGAGCGTGGCGGAGCGGCTCACCCCCGCCACGCAGTGAACCAGAGTCCTGCCGTTCCTCTTTCCGTTCTGGTGGATACGATCCGCCACTGAGTCAAAGTACAACGCCAGGGGGGCGTGTGGCAAGTCTGGCACGGGCACCTTGATGTAGTCTACATCTGGCCAGTTGGAGTTGGGGATCTCCAGAGTGGCGTTCACAATGCAGGTTACGTTGCGGGCATAAACCAGCTGCCTACTGCCTGCGGCATTCCCACTGGAGAGGTAGAGACACGGGCTGATCTGAGCGATGCTGCCCAGGCCGGACAGTCCGGTACTGGAAGTTCCACTTACAGCCGTGGGTTTGGTAGAGAGAGCCGGGGGTGGAGAGCGTCGTAGAAGCCGATGGCTACGGAAATTCATGGCGGGGAGCTGCAGGGGCATATAGAGAGGATTGCTGCAGGCTGGAAAGCTGGAAATAAAGATGTTTCCTGGAAATCCCACGTCTCTGTCAGCAATCACTTATTGCAACCTGGGGTGGGAGAGAAAAAAATAACTTTACACACAAACAGCCTCTACTGTCCCTTTCATGACACAGATAATATAAGGGGTGGTCCTGGTACAGCACAGTGTACAGCATGTCAGACACTACAGGATAGAGCTTCATCTGGGGAAATACATGGTGCATCTATAGTGAGAGAAAGATCATGGACCAGTCTACCTACTGCGACACCCAGCGCAGCTTTATGGGGTTCTAGGAGCCAATAGTGCCGTTATATTGAGGGGCCAACGGGGCGAGGTGACATCCTGCCGAGGTGTGAGGTGTGGGATAATGAGGCATCTAGGGCCAGGACATGGAAGGCCAGCTTGTGGGGTGAGGCACCATGGGAATAAGGGCTCTGGTGCTATCTACAGCAATTCTGACTCATGCAATGAATCAGAGCAGGTGGGTGACACTGCTGTGTGACAGGAACTAACTCTTACTCTCCCCTCACATTGTGGGGTATCATAGACTGTAACATATCTGCACTGTATGAACATAAGAGGTAGTGGTGTAACCTACCTCGCCTCCATCGTTAATAATTGGTGCGCATTCATGTCACAGTGTAGTAGTGTGTGTACTGGGCTGTGTGTATATACATGTCACAGTGTAGTAGTGTCTGTACTGGGCTGTGTGTGTATATACATGTCACGGTGTAGTAGTGTCTGTACTGGGCTGTGTGTATATACATGCCACGGTGTAGTAGTGTGTGTACTGGGCTGTGTGTGTATATACATGTCACAATGTAGTAGTGTGTGTTCTGGGCTGTGTGTGTGTACATGTCACAGTGTAGTAGTGTGTCTACTGGGCTGTGTGTGTGTGTGTATACATGTCACAGTGTAGTAGTGTGTCTACTGGGCTGTGTGTGTGTATACATGTCACGGTGTAGTAGTGTCTACTGGGCTGTGTGTGTGTATACATGTCACGGTGTAATAGTGTGTGTGTGTGTGTATACATGTCACGGTGTAGTAGTGTCTGTACTGGGCTGTGTGTGTGTACATGTCACAGTGTAATAGTGTCTGTACTGGGCTGTGTGTGTGTGTGTGTATATATATATATATATATATATATACACATGTCACGGTGTAGTAGTGTTTGTACTGGGCTGTGTGTGTATATATATATATATATACACATGTCACGGTGTAGTAGTGTCTGTACTGGGCTGTGTGTGTGTATACATGTCACGGTGTAGTAGCGTCTACTGGGCTGTGTGTATGTGTATATATATATATGTGTATATATATATATATATATATATATATATATATATATATATATATATATATATATATACACATACACATGTCACGGTGTAGTAGTGTCTGTACTGGGCTGTGCGTGTGTGTACATGTCACGGTGTAGTAGCGTCTGTACTGGGCTGTGTGTGTGTGTATATACATGTCATGGTGTAGCAGTGTGTGTACTGGGCTGTGTGTGTGTATACATGTCACGGTGTAGTAGCGTCTGTACTGGGCTGTGTGTGCGTGTGTATACATGTCACGGTGTAGTAGCGTCTGTACTGGGCTGTGTGTGTATATACATGTCACGGTGTAGTAGCGTCTGTACTGGGCTGTGTGTGTGTATACATGTCACGGTGTAGTAGTGTCTGTACTGGGCTGTGTGTGCGTATACATGTCACGGTGTAGTAGCGTCTGTACTGGGCTGTGTGTGCGTGTGTATACATGTCACGGTGTAGTAGCGTCTGTACTGGGCTGTGTGTGTATATACATGTCACGGTGTAGTAGTGTATGTACTGGGCTGTGTGTGTATATACATGTCACAGTGTAGTAGTGTCTGTACTGGGCTGTGTGTGTACATGTCACGGTGTAGTAGTGTCTGTACTGGGCTGTGTGTATATACATGTCACGGTGTAGTAGTGTCTGTACTGGGCTGTGTGTGTACATGTCACGGTGTAGTAGCGTCTGTACTGGGCTGTGTGTGTACATGTCACGGTGTAGTAGTGTCTGTACTGGGCTGTGTGTGTATATACATGTCACGGTGTAGTAGTGTCTGTACTGGGCTGTGTGTATATACATGTCACGGTGTAGTAGTGTCTGTACTGGGCTGTGTGTGTATACATGTCACGGTGTAGTAGTGTCTGTACTGGGCTGTGTGTGTATACATGTCATGTCACGGTGTAGTAGTGTCTGTACTGGGCTGTGTGTGTACATGTCACGGTGTAGTAGTGTCTGTACTGGGCTCTGTGTGTATACATGTCACGGTGTAGTAGTGTCTGTACTGGGCTGTGTGTGTACATGTCACGGTGTAGTAGTGTCTGTACTGGGCTGTGTGTGTATATACATGTCACAGTGTAGTAGTGTCTGTACTGGGCTGTGTGTGTGTATACATGTCACGGTGTAGTAGTGTCTGTACTGGGCTGTGTGTATATACATGTCACGGTGTAGTAGTGTCTGTACTGGGCTGTGTGTGTATACATGTCACGGTGTAGTAGTGTCTGTACTGGGCTGTGTGTGTATACATGTCACGGTGTAGTAGTGTCTGTACTGGGCTGTGTGTGTATATACATGTCACGGTGTAGTAGTGTCTGTACTGGGCTGTGTGTATACATGTCATGTCACGGTGTAGCAGTGTCTGTACTGGGCTGTGTGTGTATACATGTCACAGTGTAGTAGTGTCTGTACTGGGCTGTGTGTGTATAGATGTCATGGTTTAGTAGTGTCTGTACCAGACCTGAGCTGTGTCACGGTGTAGTAGTGTAAGGACTATAAGACACGGGGTTGGTACAGTAAGCAGCGTAGCACCTCGCAGGTATGGAGTATAATATTCATGTCTTACCTTTGTTCTGCAGTCTGATCCCGTGTGGATGTCCCTGGGTGCAGCGTGTCTCTCTCTGCTCCTCCGGCTTTATGTGCTGGCTCTGCAGAGAGGATGATGCAGGGTGTGAGGGGGGCGTGTGAGAGGGAGAGACACACAATGCCCCCTCACTGCTATACATATTCATGGCAGGATCTGTGCGCTGCTTCCGTTAACACATTACTAGCTGCACTGAGGGAGAGCAATGCTATAGCATACCTCCCTATTAACTCTTCAGCTGCAGGGATTCTGTTATACTCACACTATTACAATCCTGCAGAGCATTGCACACCACTCTAATACCAGGCAAGCAGAGCATTGCACATCGCACTATAATAGCAGGCAAGCAGAGCATTGCACACCACTCTATAATACCAGGCAAGCAGAGCATTGCCCACCACTCTATAATACCAGGCAAGCAGAGCATTGCACATCGCACTATAATACCAGGAAAGCAGAGCATTGCACACCGTGTTATAATACCAAGAAAGCAGAGCATTGCACACCGTGTTATAATACCAAGAAAGCAGAGCATTGCACACCGTGTTATAATACCAAGAAAGCAGAGCATTGCATCTACACCACCTGAAAACCAACACTATGCTAATATTGCTGGAGCACTGTCCCAATGTCTCAGCAGAGCATTGCTCCTGCCACACGTTTCACCTGTCAGGTACAGCTCTTCCGGTGGTTCTGATGTCACTCTTGTGAGGGTGTGATGTGAGGGACAGGGTGCAAACCTGACATCATCTGACAAACAATAATCAGCCAATCAGAAGGAGATATCCTCAGATGTCATTAGCTTATTTGTGTTTCCTTGGTTACCCCACAAGCTGTTAATGGACTGACTTAAAATGGAAATCATAGAGGAGCAGGATAGGATAATGTAATGTGATAATCAGGGGGATTAAAGCCTCAAGTACGGGAACTATGACATCAGTTCCATCCACTAGAGATTCCCAGCGTCATCCTTCATGACTGCACAGAAATACAATGGTGTCTGCAGAATGAACAAAAACAAATTTAAATTGCACCTGTCCACTACACACAGTGAGGACAGTTATTTTGTGGCCTGAACCATTATGGTGGTTACTAGGTAGATATATTCCATGTTTACCTGGGTTTCCGCCCCGTAATCCAGTTTCCTCACACGGTCCACTGAAATACTTGTAACTTAACTTTCTACTTACAGAATCTGTGCACATTACAGAAATCAGATGGTAAGCTCTACTGGTGCAGGGACTGGCGTGTCTGAATATCCATTTCTGTGAAGCGATGCAGAACATTTTGGCGCTATTTAGAGAACAATATATATTCATGAGAATGCGGCCTTTCCGTTCACCAGAAACAGTTCCAGCACTGAGCCGTGAAGACAATTTGGGATCTGAACTAATCTCCATGAGAACGCAGCATCATTTCACTAAGGTCCAGGGAAGTCACTCATAACTAGACACTCTCATCAATGTGGGTTCAGATGATGAAAGAGCCAATTCCAGTGCTTGGTGCACATCCAGTAATTTTGTGACAGTGATTCCTGACTTTGTTGCAGACTTACATCTATCACAGATCATTCTCAAGCACAGAGCATAAAATATTAGCCAATTTTGATGATATTATTACAAATACAAATTGTCATCCAAAAATGGCAGCTTCATTAAGTCTCCTTGTAACTGTCTTGCAACACTTTTAGCCCACAAATCACTGAAAATTTGCAATTAAAAGGTTCAACTTTTTCAGTGCAAACCCTTCACAGGGTATTATCATCATCCCACCTGTGTACAGGTGTGCTGAACATCACATGACCCCATATGAAGGGCGTGACCTACCTATTAATAGGTATGTTGTAATTGGCTGCTGCTAATTGAGTGAACAAACAAGGGTAACCCTCTGCTTCCCCATCCCCCTTAGTAAAGCTGCAATTTGGGTATAGAGGGTGAGTAAAGAACCACTATTTTAATATAAAACCTGTATTTTTGCAATTTATTTACAGAGACCAAAGAAAGATACAAACTGATGTAAAGTATTAAATTAGAAGATGGTCAATTAAGCAGCGGAAACACATATGTGTGTATGATAATGTAGTGATGTTATCTGCAGGTTTGTGTAAATGTTATACTGGACAATGACTTGAATCTGACATAATTATAGATAGATCAGGCAGCCTCTGGTTGGCAAAGCATGCTGAGGCTTGTAGTTCCACAACTGGAGAGCCGCAGGTTGTCTGCTGTAGCCTCATAGGTATATATACCCAGAAGAAATGAGGGAGGGGGTTGTATGAGGGGTAAGAGTTGATGCTATACACAATACTCTGTGTGCTCGCAGTACAGCCGCCACCATGCCCAAACGCCAATCGAAGACTATGGAGTTGGCGCTGGATTTAACCCCTTCCTCCCTGCACCTTCTGAAGAGAGCACAGCTGCAGCAACATTGCAAGAAGCTGGGCCTGCGAGGCGCAGGAAAGGTGAGGCACACGGGTGTAAACTCACATTTTGGGGGGGGAGGTATAGTGTGCGAGGTACAAACATGTAACTCTTTCCTTATGTGTAGAACACAGAGCTCATCGAGAGGCTGCAAGACCACTTCAAGCAAGCAGCCAGCAGTGACCAGGTGGGTACAACTAGCCCCCTATAGTCTGCATCCAATCTACGGGGGCAGATATACAAGAAACATGCATTAGGCTATGAATGAGTTCAGAAACCTACAGTGTTACAATAGTATGCATCTAATTCAATTACAATAATGCCATTAGCCATATTTTATCTACTGCCTGTAAATCTGCCCCAACTGCCCACATACACAACACCTACTGCCCTGCACAACCCTTGTGTATCACCCACTTGCTCATCACTGTAGTGTACCTGTCACCAAAGAGACCCCTTGTTGTGCACTAGTTACCAGGTGCGACCCCAAGTGTTACAGCAATCTGCCCACTTTTATCCCATTTTTTGCTACTTCACTCTTTGGTGTAACACCGGTGTTTACCGCCTGTCCTGGAGTGCCCCCCTGTGTGTGCACCACCTCTGTGCCGTCTCCCCAGGTGTGTGCCCCCCATATTGTGTATGTGCCTCCTGCCCAGGTGTGCCCCCCCATGTTGTGTGTGTGCCCCCTGCCCAGGTGTGCCCCCCCATGTTGTGTATGTGCCACCTGCCCAGGTGTGCCCCCACCCTGTTGTGTGTGTGCCACCTGCCCAGGTGTGCCCCCCCATGTTGTGTATGTGCCCCCTGCCCAGGTGTGCCCCCCCATGTTGTGTATGTGCCCCCTGCCCAGGTGTGCATGTGCGACCTGCCCAGGTGTGCCCCCCCATGTTGTGTATGTGCGACCTGCCCAGGTGTGCCCCCCCATGTTGTGTATGTGTCCCCTGCCCAGGTGTGCCCCCCCATGTTGTGTATGTGCCACCTGCCCAGGTGTGCCCCCCCATGTTGTGTATGTGCCACCTGCCCAGGTGTGCCCCCCCATGTTGTGTCCCCCCATGTTGTGTATGTGCCCCCTGCCCAGGTGTGCCCCCCCATGTTGTGTATGTGCCCCCTGCCCAGGTGCGCCCCCCCATGTTGTGTATGTGCCACCTGCCCAGGTGCGCCCCCCATGTTGTGTATGTGCCCCCTGCCCAGGTGCGCCCCCCCCATGTTGTGTATGTGCCCCCTGCCCAGGTGTGCCCCCCCCCATGTTGTGTATGTGCCCCCTGCCCAGGTGCGCCCCCCCATGTTGTGTATGTGCCCCCTGCCCAGGTGTGCCCCCCCCATGTTGTGTATGTGCCCCCTGCCCAGGTGTGCCCCCCCCCATGTTGTGTATGTGCCCCCTGCCCAGGTGCGCCCCCCCATGTTGTGTATGTGCCCCCTGCCCAGGTGTGCCCCCCCCCATGTTGTGTATGTGCCCCCTGCCCAGGTGTGCCCCCCCATGTTGTGTATGTGCCCCCTGCCCAGGTGTGCCCCCCCATGTTGTGTATGTGCCACCTGCCCAGGTGTGCCCCCCCATGTTGTGTATGTGCCACCTGCCCAGGTGTGCCCCCCCATGTGTATGTACCCCCTGCCCAGGTGTGCCCCCCCATGTTGTGTATGTGCCACCTGCCCAGGTGTGCCCCCCCATGTGTATGTACCCCCTGCCCAGGTGTGCCCCCCCATGTGTATGTACCCCCTGCCCAGGTGCCCCCCCCATGTGTATGTGCCCCCCCCCCCATGTGTATGTGCCCCCCTATAGCTGGTCATGTGACTGTGACCTTCCTTATAACAGAAGTCTCCGCGGACCCCTCCCCCGGACCCCCAGGATGCACCAGCGGAGGAGATACCAGGTGAGACCCTCTAACACCTGTTACCTGTGTGTGCGGCTCCAGCACTGCACCGGTTAACCCAACTGCACATCACGTGACCGCTGTCCAGCCAATGGCAGCCTGGAGACCGACCTCCCGATATTCCGTACAGCGCGCACACCCACTCTGAGCCGCCAGCCAATCACAGGCCGGCGTGACGTCATCACTAGTGAGGTCCCAGCCGTCACCTAGGTAACCGGGGGGGGGGGGAGCTATTCTGGGTGATAGAGACCCTGTAATATATATATATAATGTATGTATCACCAGACCATCATGTGTGCATCATACATATATACTATGTCACCAGTGTGTAATATATATATATATATATAATGTATGTATCACCAGACCATCATGTGTGCATCATACATATATACATATGTCATCAGTGTGTAATATATATATAATGTATGTATCACCAGACCATCATGTGTACATCATACATATATACTATGTCATCAGTGTGTAATATATATATATAATGTATGTATCACCAGACCATCATGTGTGCATCATACATATATACTATGTCATCAGTGTGTAATATATATATAATGTATGTATCACCAGACCATCATGTGTGCATCATACATATATACATATGTCATCAGTGTGTAATATATATATAATGTATGTATCACCAGACCATCATGTGTGCATCATACATATATACATATGTCATCAGTGTGTAATATATATATATATATATATATATATATATATATATATAATGTATGTATCACCAGACCATCATGTGTGCATCATACATATATATTATGTCATCAGTGTGTAATATATTTATATATATATATATATATATATATATATATATATATATATATATATATATATATATATATATATATATAGATAGATATCACCAGCATGTACCCTGTATACACATAATATAATATATATATATATATATATATACAGATAATACACAGGTATAGACAGAACTGTATTATAGATTATGTACACGACACAGGTCTGTGTATACAAGGTCAGCAGACAGGCCATGCACAGATAGTACAGATCTGTGTACATATCTATATACTTCTATAGGCCTCCAGCCAGTGCAGTTACTATGGGATGTTCCACGTGTCTAGTAATTACCAGCCGGGCCAGTAAAATGAGACTTATTATTCATAGGGAATAAACAATACTGATATAAGAAGCTGGTATATTTCTATCAGGAGAGGTGTTACCTAGTTACCATCAAACCTATACAAATCTATGCAAACACTGCTCCTATAACGTCTAACCATTCTCCTACACCAGACAGCAATGCAGAGAGCAGTAGATAGTGATTCATTGGTAACTTATTTCAGACCACTTAATTAAGTGGATTATAGGAAAATAAGTATTGTGCATTAAACCTATAGGGCCTATAAAAGGGGACTGCCCTGGCTCCGTTCCATTATATCTACTTATCAGACTGCACCTGAGGGAGTAGGAGTTGAATTGTAGCTTTTGCACGGTGTCCTTATGCCCCAAGCAAATACCTAACATACTGCACAGCTAGGGCCTGAGCCAAGGTGCGTGTTCCTGCAGGATCTGTGCAGCACAACGGTAAGACACATCAGAGTATTCTGCATCGGCGTGTATTCAGTGCGCTGTACTGTGCTTCCTTATCCCATACTCACCAACAATCATGTACAGCGACGCTTGTCATTCTAACCACATCCCATGCAATAATAATTCATATTTATTGAATTTCATACCACTAGATTTTTCTGCAATTTAACTCTATTCAGTAAATATAAACTTACACAGCTCAGGGAATAGAATCATAAAAGAATTTGGTCTGACGTGCAGAAGAATAGGAATTTTATTGTCTTTGGTCAGTAGTGAAAGACAGAGACAAATCTTTAAAACCTGAGCGTACCTAGAATTTAAGGACTAATTCTATTTTATCTGGATTGGGACTAGTGATCATTATTGGTTGGTCCTACCTCCAAACATGGGCGGGATTGCAGCACGTTGGGGGGGAGGGGGGGGTACCAAACATCCCCTCCGCTCGCCCTGGTAGTATCTGTCGTGACCTATGCAGACCCGGGATTCCATGACACAGGACTGGTCCTACTGGGAGTCCAGTAGGACCAGTATTGTGATTGTGGCCAAGTATTTAACGGCTGTCCAGATGCATGCCCAAGGAATAAAATGGGATCCTTTTTTTCGCAGTAGCAGGCTCCTCTAGTGTCTGAACCCCTACACCCACAGGATAATATAAATATATATAATAGACATTTTTATATATTAAAAAAATAAATAATTATAACTTAAATTAAGCTGATGTTTTTATACTTGTTAATTGTAGGGGCACCACTGTAGGTTGCCCACACTATGCTGCTTCTTCCACTTAAACTGCTGTTTCGAAACCAGTGGATCGAGTGGAAGGGGTAGTGTTTCAGTGGAGCCTGTATAATTAACAAGTACCCTTTTTCTCTTTTTTTAGAAATGAAAATAACTTGATCAGTACAGCAATAAATAAAATGCTTTATTCCAAGAATAAAGCACTTTTTATAATACTTCTGTTCTGGTAATATCACCGGACAATGGTGTTACCAGGGAGTAACAAATTAATATATAGGGTGAGGCGAAAACAACCGCTATTTGCAAAATCAGCCCCTGTGTTCTATACCTAAAAGCACCTTTTAAGGATGGGCCAGTGCTGTGTACTCGCCCCCGAGGCTAAAATTTTCCATCCAGCCCCTGCTTGTCATGAAGTTACATGATTCCCTTTGGTGTCGGGGGCCTGCCAGAAAGGCATGTGTTCTTCCTTACCACAATGTATGAATTTCTGCAGAGGCAAATTAATGTAACCGCGGGTAGATGGGGGATGGACACTTTTAGTTTTTGACAGTCTAATGATCAGAGGACGCCAAGTGTAATCTTGGTCTCCTGACCCATTAATCTGTACAAATCCCTTTAATTATTTCACGGCACAGTGTGATCAGTACACAGGTTATACCAGAGGGGCGTCCTGGTTTTCTGTTTAGAAACATTCACGAGAGGAGGCGAGCCAGGACACTCTAAGGGCTGTGGAACTACAAGTCCCAGCAGATGAACCACTGGGGGCCAACTGTAAATGGACAGCCACAGGTGATTTACATTTATAATCTGACAGGGCATGCTTGAATTTGTAGTTCCACAGCGACTATAGGTTCAATAAGCCTGATCTACTTAAGGCATCTAATGTAGTAACAGAAGTGTTTCAGACAGTAAATGACATTTGGAATGCGCTGTGTAACCAGATGGGAGAAGCAGTTAAACCTGTTCATAGTTCAGTCCTAATTGCCAGCCATTAAGCGGTAAATGCCACTTTCACTGCCCAGGGCAACGTTCTCCAGACAGGTGATGTCAGCTCAGCAGTAACTGAGTAGACAGCAGTGTTCCAAAAATAGTGTAGCTGCTGTACCACCCCCGTCTCAGGTGCCAGCCCCCCCTACAGGTGCTAGTGCTTAACTCCCTCCCGTGCGTCACTCTCGGAATACCCCAGTCCTCCTCAACGCAGGCTCTGGTAAAGGGAACAGGAGCCCTGGCACAGTCAGGTTTAGTAGCATGTTAGTTGGTGAGCTGCTGACACAGGTGTAGTAGCGCAGTTCTTCAGTAAGACACATAAGGCATTGGCTCACACAGATGGTGTCAAGAGCTGACGCTCGGTCTTCCTTGGAGCGGTCACACTGCCTCTCGACCCCTACACTGCCAGTATTAGTCACGTTTGAGTATCCCAGGAGCTGACTTGATTTAGGTGCCCCTGCTAACAATCTAAGGGGCTTGTTCCCACACACAAACTGGGATAATGGATAAAAAAAAATGCATTTTACACATTGGAGATTGATTATCTTCTGAGTCCTCACTGTAGCAGTATGTGTAGCCAATTCTTTCCAGGATACATTTTTTTATCAATAAAAAAGTGATTTTAAGTCTTTTATGTTTAAAGAGAAAATAGAGGCACTGATTGACATTAATATATGTAAAAGGCTATGTATTAATGACCACCGTTCTTTCTTTCCTCTTTAGCAGGTTGTCATGTAAGGGGGAGGATCTTCTCTAATCGAATAGACCGGGAGAGACTGATAGCTTGACAGTCTTGCTGGGCAGAACTGCACTATGTGGATTGGATGATTTATATATAGGGACGGGGCTAATGATATCACAGTAACTCAGTCTTCACTTTTGGACCTGTATGAGATGCAAATTCATTAGTACATTGTGGGAGGGGCTCGTAATAGAGGTGGGGGGCAGGTGCCAGGGGGGTAAATCATTGGCTCATATTCCCAACAGTGACTTTTAAATACTGCAAAATAAGAAATGTCAAGCAAAGTTTATGTTAAACCAGAGCAGGATCGTTCATTAGCCAACCTTGACTCCTGCCCAGGGGCCCCAGCACCGGGAGGCCAGGATTGCTCTAACCTGGGTGCGTGTTTTGGACAAATGAATGGGGCCAAGGGGCACAAACCAGTATCTTTCCTAGGGCCCCATCAGAGTGTGAGTTATACAGTGATGATCCAGAATAACATGCACGCCTTGTCTTCTTGCAGGAGGAAGAGGGTGGTGTGTCATCCACGGACAGGAGCTGACTATTGATCGCTGGTACCAGCTGTCTCTGCGTTGCGGGCGTGTCTGCGTTACCAGCCGTGGTACCTGCGTCTCCCTGCACCTGGTCCCCTCCTCTATGCCCACCCCCCCTGGGCTGGCCGACAATCTCATCTGCGGAGTGTGCATGGAGAGGTCAGGGGGAGAGGGCGATATCTTATCGTTGATCATGGTATAGGATGTTTTACATGTATGAAACTACTGATTTATGTGCTGCTATGCGGAGAGTCCCCAAACCGGTGGTCCTGCCGATAGCTGTCATCTTCTGCTCGCCCGTACCAACATACCCAGTACAATCACATCCCTTTTCATTGGATTGTTATCGAGCGTTGTGGTTGTTTTTGGGGCCACACACCCTGCAATGTCACAATAGGCGGCCAGCGTAAGTTAGTGACACGAGGTGTGGGACAGGCTTTCTTTAAAAATATGACAATGTGCGGTGAGTAACTTCTAAAATAATTTCCTTAATAAACAGCTGTTGTGACATTCATGGAAAGCGAAGACAATACAGGTCGCCCTACTCTACAACATATTAAACTTTTGGTGGCCTGTGTCAAAGACTCTAAAAAGAGCCCTTGCAGGGTAATTACCTACTCCGTCCGGAGTCCTTATTGCAGGTTATGTTCTCATTGCCCCATTAATATATTTCAGTTCATAGAGATTAATAGAATTTGAAATATGAAGATGTGTTTAGAATGACAGTGTTGCAAGTTAAAAATACACTGAAGTCATTGTGGTGTATTGGGGAAATATCGTAAAGATATTCTGGCCACGTCTTGTGGGGCCGTACTTGTCTGTGAGACCTGTTAGTGCTCAGATAGGCAATAACTTTTACATATTTTTATTCCCTCATCTGACAGAAATGAAGAGAAGGAATCTCGCCTACGACAAAAGTCTGGTCTGCAAGGTATGAATGGTGGTCACCACTGATCAGGGAGATATATTGTATATAGCCAGGAAAAGCCCTGAGCTTTGGTCATCCATGTTGGTGACGTTCCTGTGAGGCAGCAGTCAACATCCACTACATGGACAAAAGTACTCGGACACTTGACCATTACACCAACAGGGACTGTAATGACATTGTATTCAGATACATATACTCTAATATGGAGTTGGTCCCCCTTTTGCAGTGATAACAGCTTCCACTCTTCTTGGAAGACTTTCCACAAGATGTTGGAGTGTTTCTGTGGGAATTTGTGCCCATTCATTCTGTAGAGCATTTATGAGGTCAGGCACTGATGTTGGAGGAGAAGACCTGGCTCACAATCTCTGTTCCAGGTCATCCCAAAGGTGTTCAATGGGGTTGAGGTCAGGGCTTTGTGTGGGCCAGTCAAGTTCCTCCACACCGAACTCATCAAACCATGTCTTTGTAGTCCTTGCTGTGTGCACTGGGGCACAGTCATTTTGGCATAGAAAAGGGCCTTCCCCAAACTGTTGCCACAAAGTTGGAAGCTTAGCAGTGTCCAAAATGACTTGTTATGCTGAAGCATTAAGATTGCCCTTCACTGGAGATAAGGAGCCCAAACCCTGATAAACAGCCCCATACCATTATCCCTCCTCCACCAAACTTCACACTTGACATATTGTAGTCAGGCAGGTAATGTTCTCCTGTTATCCACCAAACCCAGACTCGCCCATCTGCCTGCCAAACAGAGAAGTGTGATTAGTCACTCCACAGAACATGTTTCCACTACTCCACAGTCCAGTGTCGGTGTGCTTTACACCACTCCATCCGACGCTTGGCATTGGTCTTGGTGATGTGAGGCTGCATGCAGCTGCTGTGCCATGGAAACCCATTCCATTAAGCTCCTGCCGCACGTGGTCTTCCGCTTTGTGGCTGAGTTGCTGTTGTTCCTAAACGCTTCCACTTTTTAATAATATCACTTACAGTTGACCGTGGAACATCCAGCAGGGATGAAATTTCATAAACTGTTTTATTGTAAAGGTGGCATCCTATCACAGTACCACGCCTGAAGTCACTGAGCTCTTCAGAGCAACCCATTTTGTATCACAAATGTTTGCAAATGGAGACTGCACGGCTAGGTGCTTGATTTTATACAGCTCTGGCAACGGGTCTGATTGAAACACCTCAATTCAATAATTAACAGATGTGTCCAAATACTTTTCACTATATAGTGTTAGGTTTAGTGCCCAGAAATATGGTATATTGAGCTTCCCTGATGTTTTTGTGTATAAATAACACTTTGTTTATTTCAGAGAAATCCTGTCCTAACACTGGTCTGTTGAAATCTGCCTCTGTCAGGTGAGTGACGAATTTGATCCATATCTTACTCTGTGTCTCTGATTCTTGTCCTGCCCACAGTCACATGTCTCTTCTCTCTGCAGAGCGTCTCGTTCCCGTAATAAGTCTGGTAAATTCCAGCCCCAAGAGGACCCAGAGTATGCTCGACGGGTAAGAGGAGCAATGTTCTGCAGGAGATACCTAGAGGTGGGAAGAGTAATTGCCCCTTGCATGGGGGTTAGTGTGAAACAGAGCATCATAGATTATCATGTGCATAGGGTACCTGTGTGCTGTGAGGTCTATAAAAACTGACCCCATAGCGAAATTTACCCACAAGCTGCGTCTAGACATTTTCAAAACTGGTCTGCAAAATATTCTTTGTTTTGCATTTGGGTGCAAAAGATTATGCATTTCATCAACTATCTATCCCTATTATGCCACCTAGCAGAATGACATGATAGAGGCGTTCTGTGGAACATACTGTACTGGTGGAACGTGGGCACCACTGCGAAACAGCCGTTTCTGCCTTAAAGCACCAATCCCTGTGATTTTACACCACCCGCTGTGTCTATATACATATAGGCCGCTCCCTCTGCAGCTTGTCCGTAGTTCAGCCATTAAACGGCAATTGTGACTCTTGCAGGTGGATGAACTTCTTGACCAAATGGCCTTGGGACAAGTTGACTCCGAGAAGGTGCTGCAGTCAATCCGTCCAGCCGTTTTCCATTCTCCACTTGGGAAACAGGAGTACAGCCCCATTCCTATCTAACGCCTGAACGTGGGGCCTTTCCCGGACGTTTTTTTTAATGTATGAAATAAAAATGGACTAATTTTACCTCAGAAATTTCTCAACGTTTACTAATCTGGAGCATATTGTCCTCTAACTTCCCTGTCAATGAACCTTTTTTTTGCTATTTTTAGCTTCATATCTACTTAAAGTAGCAAATAAAAGATTTATTGATATTTAAATAGAAATGATGACCTTGCTTTTAAAGTGTACCTGTCTCTGACACACGGTAGAGGCGGCCATTTTGTGGCATGAACCATTATTTATGAAAATGCAGATTATTAATTCACTAGGAACCGGTGACTTCACTGGGGGCACAAACATACATTGATTTTCAATTATGAGAGAGAATCTTGCTTTAACTGCACCTGTCACCCACACAGGAGGCCATTTTGTGGGCTCAACCAATGGTTTTTAGAAGAATGCACCCTATTAATTTGCTAGGACCTGTGAAATTACTGGCGTGTTTTGTACCTCAGTGATATCATTAGATTTTGGTGTTGGTGATGGGATACAATACCATGCATAATTATTGGGGGCAGCCATTTTGTCAGCTGAACAGATACATTCCAAGGGATTGGAAAGGGGAGTGCATTTTAATTAAACAAGAGACGTTATTTATTTTTTACAAATCTCGCTCTTTATTGCCTGAAAATAAAGCCAGTTTGAGAAGCGGAGCTGGAGGTGACACAAACAGACAGTATTTGGAGATTTAAAGGTGTGCCTGAATCAGCCACTCGTTGGCGCACGGTGGCGGCCATGTTTGAATCTCCCGGACAAAGTGAAATTAACTTATGGAAAAAAGAGACAGACAGTGGCGTACAGCTGAGCGATCACTCTGATCCTTTCTGGTAGCAGAACGATGAAAATAGCAACACTGTGTGAATATGGGGGGGAGGGGGGCGAGTGAATTGATTTGGACTCTGCATAAACCCCCCGGAGCTGGAGGATTTAATGGAGTCATGGATAGCTCCCGCTAGAGCACAGACATTGCAGTATTACTTTGGCACAAATGACATTTACAAGGGTGAGAGGTCACAGGATGACGGATGAAAGAGGTGAAGGCACAGAGTTTTAAACAGACTAGTCACCTGACACTATTAAGCGTTTGTGGTGCTGGACAATGGTGGCCATTTTCTTGGAGACCAAGCCTGAACTTGGATCAAATAAATCCCTGAATTTTTTTTTTTAAAAATAAATTTTCACTTTTTTTTCTTCTTTAAACTTGATTGTAGTTAAAAAGGGGGTTTTAAAGTAAACACATCTCCCAAGAGCTGTGCCAAAAAATATTAAAAATAATTTTTGTCCTGACAAAATTGGGCAATTAAAAAAAAAAAAAAAATCTGGACCGCTCGTTGTATCCACAGTAATTTTTACATACAATCCTGGGCTTTACAACACCTTGCTGTGGAGGAAACATGAAGACAAGGGGGAGGAAGTGGGGGGCGTTAACAGTAATAAGCATGGCTCTGCTTAGACCGGTTTCTCCAGAAACCAGCACCACAATACAACAAAATGTGTCTATCCAGAAATAAAATAATATATAATATCCCTCACTGAACTCACTGTTACTATAGCGTGTGGGTCATCGTACATTACTGTGCTATTTTAATGAACCTGCGGGGGGGTCATGGTTGTCTACAAGATGGCTGTTCCCGCTCCTTTGAGAAGACAATAGGAAAGGTTCATCTCCCCCCAAGTGTTTATAACTCTGTGGGTGATTGTGTAAGATCTCATGATGGACGATCGCAGGGTGAGGGACTGTGCAGCTTGTGATTGCGATCAGTAAATTAAGACCCTCGGTCGGTGTATAATCTGATTTTCGCTCATGTATGGCCCCACCCGCCCCTTGTTGTACCCATAACTTAACCCATCTTCAAATCGACACCTCGTACTCTCGGGTATCCTGAAAGAGAAAGAGTTTAATCAATGTATATAGAGCAATGCATGACACTTACGCCCTATAACTATACATTCCTGACCCAGGAACCTGACCGTATCGCATTCACATGGGATGGAACCATTCTCCTAATGATGGCTAAAGATGGGCATAATTTAGTGACTATAGAACAGTCTTCATTGCTAATTAACACAGTACGACTATTGCTAACATTGCATTTAGGTGCAAGATTTGCACTGGTTCACAGCAATTAGCTTATATCATTTTACCGTGAAGCAAGGGTCTGGTTGCTGTGTAAGGTGCAAGTTTTACAGCAAAAGCAACACCACCTTTTTGTACAGCTACCGAGCCAGTTTTAAGAACCCCCACTCCCTCATCTGAGGCTGCCAACCTTTGTATTGCATCCACCTTTCTGCACAGTCAACATAGAGCCAGATGAACCTTTATCACACACAGCAATCCCAGCCTCCCTGTGTAATAAATGATATATTGCCACACTCACCCCAGCCTCGTATAATGGGTTGTTGAAATCGGACTCCACGGTGATGGGACTGTACGAATGAGAGGCCGGGAAGGAAAACCCAAACAGAGACTTTCCTTGAAATCTGAGGAGAGAATCGGGACAGAGGAGTCGGGATTAGTCGCGGAAAATCCGGCATCGAACTCTAGCTCATGTTCTGGAATGTAGGCGATAAATAATAACTACAATCTGGTTTCTATAGGCAAAACCTCCACCTCTCCTTTGTAGAAGTTTTAGTCAATCTACCCCTAAGACCTCATACCTATTAACAGCATGGAGGTGGCACGGATTGGTACCAATGTCCCTTTACTCATTAGCATATGCAGTTGCGGATGGGAACATTCGCATTGCGGTGCAGTTTTTCAGACACGTCCATTGGGATCTTTCATTGACCCCTCCTTGACCGCAAGTGCAAGTGTGTATTGGTCACTGCCTACCAAGCACGTTTTGCCGTGTGCTGTTATTGCCGAGTGGTAAATGCCCTAAGACTCTCAATAGCACATTATATATATATATATATATATATATATATATATATATATATATATATATATATATATATATATATATATAGTGGATAGTAGTTGTACTATGATCTTTTGCTGTCTTTGTGCACCAGGAGTCTACACTCAATGGCTGCCATTTTATGGACTAAACCAATAATAATTGGAATGTAGCCAATCAATTCACGTCACTCACTTTGTGTAATAGATGTAAATTCCACCAATCAGCAGAATGACCAAGATGATTGGCAGGAAAATGGCGAGCGCTATGTTCCCGCCTTCCATTTGGTGGGAGGGGTCTGTTGTCTGGGCAACTGGAAGAGGATGAAGACAGGTTAATCACGCACAGGGGGGTGCACGAATCTGCTTTGGATGTCAAAATATGGGGTCACAAACCTCGTAGACATGAAGGTGATGATGGATAATGATCAGTGATTGCATTGGATGGAAGAAAAGTAACGTATATTAGTAATGTCATTTCAAGGGGCACACGAAGGGAATGGTACAGTCCGCCGTAATGGTAATGACTTTTTTGGGGTGACATATTTGCGGGGACAGTGACAAGCAGCCGCTAATTCAGACCTTCTAACTTCCTGTCGTCCAGGAGCTCCTCATACGCAACTGAAAGAAAGGAAAACAGGGCCTTAATGTAATATAAGTTACTGTGATGTTATATAGGGGGACGGTATATGCTACTGGCAGTACTATTATTACTCAATGAGGGACCAATTGTGGGTGCAGAACAACTTATACAAAAAAAATGGACAAACTGGAATAAAAATAAAAATATCTATCCAGCGGAATCCAGTCCTGTGCTTAAATTATTAATAACCAATTAGGAAACTGCTCACAGAGGATTTCCCCTTCAGACACCTTTTCAATAATCGGTTTGTACACACCCTCCTCTTAACTTCTAATAAGGTTATTGCTTTATCTCGACACGAGTATGTTTAAAAATTGAAAATGGACAAGGACAATTTTCATATTGCTTGTGACTAGTGTAATGTACCGGACCAGCGGAGAAATCTCACGCCCTGTGGTGACGTCTCGGAGGAACCTCGTGCCTCACTATGACACGCCTGTCGCACTCACTTTTACAGAGAGGTGGTTGGTTGGTCCACTGAGACGGATGTCCTGGAACGCAGATGATGGTGACTTCACCGATCAGCTCAAAGCCCTCGTAACAGAAGAACCTCAGCGCCTCCCCAGCCTGGTAGTGATGCTTATAGAGCGTCTGGTAACCATTCTCTGGGACCCCGGGGTTCAGACAGGGCTCGTACTTCACTGGAAAATGGGTCACAATTAATCACAAACACCGAAACAGGGCAGACGAGGTGTAAATGGGGGAACAGTGAATGATCTGTGCATATATGCTCAATATACAAATTATTTATAAATATCTGTGATTCATCCAGTTATATAGCTTCCAACTCAACACCAGTGGTATTGACTCAGCCCTCAGTTTTACCCCTCATACCCAGTCCCTCGCCAAATCCTGCCACTTCCTCCTCCGTAACATCACAAAAATCCTTCCCTTCTTCTCTCAAGAAGCAACCAAAATCCTGGTCCATTCACTCGTCATTTCTCATCTACTGCAACCTCCTTCTCACTGGTCTTTCTGTCTCTCATCTTTCTGACCTTCAATCCATCCAGAATGCTGCGTTAGGCTCATCTTCCTCTTCTCCTCTGTGTGAATCTCTTCATCGGCTCCCTATCAGCATTCAGTTCAAGCTCCTTAACCTCACTTACAAAGCCTTTACCAACACATCTCCCCCTTACATCTCTGACCTTGTCTACAGGTACATACCTACCTGGCCACTCTGCTCCGCCTCTGACCTCCGCCTCAATTCACCTCTCATTACCTCCTCCCATGCTCACCTCCAAGACTTCTGCCGTGCTGCCCCTAATCTTTGGAACTCCCTAACACACGTCTCACTCGACTCTGCCCCAACCTTCAGTCCTTCAAACAATTACTCAAAACTCACCTTTTCAAGCTCGCCTATCCTACCACCTCCTGACCATTCTATCTATCACCTCCTCTTCCTCGTCTGCCATCTCCATTTTCTCCCAGTTAGTCCTATTGTCTCTCACCACCCCTCCCTCTAGAATGTAAGCTCTGGGGGGCAGGGTCCTCTCTACCTATTGTCTCATGTCCGTCTACTGTCTGACTCCCTCATACATCCTGTCATGTCTTTTGCTGCACTCTGTGTGATTCCCTGTAGCATTATTCACACTCATCTGGGCTACTTATATGTATTACCTCATCTATTTGTTACCTGCTCCTGTATCTGGCTCTATGGAATCTGTGGCGCCTTATAAATAAATTCTTAATAATAATAATAATAATAATTTATCAGTGATAACGCCACACTGTGTTCATTGTGTGAACTGCAGCACGCACCTGGTCTGAGCGTTAGACTGACGCTAATCCCTATTTTAATAGTATATTGGTATTATATATTGGAATTATGAAAGGATACAGTCATCTCCCCATTTATACTTCATGTTTAATACATTTCAATATTCAAGTTACTCAGTCAACCTAAATAAAGAATTTTAAGAGCTTTTTGTTTAAAGCTCTACATAAGTTTCATACAGTGTAGCTTGGTATACTACAATGTTATGACTTATATTCTAGTCATATTTGTGGATGGGTGAGGGGTAGAGAAGGTAAGAAAGTATAGTGTTGTATAAGTTACTCACAGACACACTTGGGGATACGATCGCTCCATTTGGGGGTTCCGGTGTCTCTGTTGTAACAAGTCAGGATTTCACTCCCTTCTAGCGTATAACCCTCATTACACGAATAGTGGACATGAGAGCCAATGGGAAACCGTGGGTCAAACGCCCTGCGTACTCCATTAGCGATCTCTCCAGGGTCTGCGCAGTTCAAGACTAGAGAGAGCAGAAACATGTACACTGATTATATAGCGGACAGTGGTGGCAATGTTCAGTAGGGTGATGCGATGCAGTCTTGTGTCGCCCCAATCTATGTAATATCTCAGCATAGCACTTGACGGGTGATGCGATGGGGTCTTGTGTCGCCCCAGTCTATGTAATATCTCAGCACAACACATAACGGGTGATGCGATGGGGTCTTGTGTCGCCCCAGTCTATGTAATATCTCAGCATAGCACATGACGGTTGATGCAATGGGGTCTTGTGTCGCCCCAGTCTATGTAATATCTCAGCACAGCACATAACGGGTGATGCGATGGGGTCTTGTGTCGCCCCAATCTATGTAATATGTCAGCATAGCACATGACGCTTGATGCAATGGGGTCTTGTGTCGCCCAAGTCTATGTAATATGTCAGCATAGCAAATGACGGGTGATGTGTTGAGGTCTTGTGTCGCCGCAGTCTATGTAATATCTCAGCATAGCACATGACGTTTGATGCAATGGGGTCTTGTGTCGCCCCAGTCTATGTAATATCTCAGCCCAGCACATAACGGGTGATTTGATGGGGTCTTGTGTTGCCCCAGTCTAGGTAATATCTCAGCATAGAACATGACGGGTGATGCAATAGGGTCTTGTGTTGCCCCAGTCTAAGAAATATCTCAGCATAGCACATGAAGGGTGATGCGATGGGGACTTGTGTCACCCCAGTCTATGTAATATCTCAACATGGCAGGTGATGCGATGGGGTCCTGTGTCGTCCCAGTCTAAGTAATATCTCAGCATAGCACATGAAGTTTTATGCGATGGGGTCTTGTGTCACCCCAGTCTAAGTAATATCTCAGCATAGCACGACGGGTGATGCAATGGGGTCTTGCGTCGCCCAGGTCTATGTAATATCTCAGCATAGCACATGACAGGTGATGCGATGGGGTCTTGTGTCGCCCCAGTCTATGTAATATCTCAGCATAGCACATGACGGGTGATGCGATGGGGTCTTGTGTCGCCCCAGTCTATGTAATATCTCAGCATAGCACATGACGGGTGATGCGATGGGGTCTTGTGTCGCCCCAGTCTACGTAATATCTCAGCATAGCACATGATGGGTGATGCAATGGGGTCTTGCGTTGCCCAGGTCTGGTAACCTTAGCATAGCACATGAAGCTCAGACATTATACTCATGCTTACAGTAAGGGTAGGAGAGGGTTGTAGAGTTGTCTTAACAAGTGGGCATTTATTGCTGTATATAGATAAGCTTGGCTGCTATATAAAGATGACTACAGAAACTTCCCTCATAGTCAGTAGATAATGTGCCTCAGTTGTCCACAAACATTTGCTAATGCAAAATAAATGACTCTCTTCAGCACACTACACAAAAGGCTGCTCCACCTGTACACTGACTGCAAAGACAATTCTGGGGGGGGGGGGGGTCAGAAGCCCTTTCCGTCAGTCCATCCTACTCTCTCTTGTGCTGTAATTACCCCAAGTCCAGACAAACTGACCCAGTCACTCACTCTTCTCGCAGGTGGGAGGGGCGTTGCTCCAGGACAGATCCCATTGGCAGGTCAGGATGTCTGAGCCGATGATGTCATAGCCGGGTTCGCACTGATAGGTGACGACCGTGCCGCGGATCAGATCAGGGTGTGAGGACGTTTTCCAGCCGGACTGCACATCGGGCAAGGCCGAGCAGGTGTCATTCCGGGGCACCTCTAGGGGGAAGAAAATATATTAATACATCATATATTCAGTTATTCCTGTTCCCTAGACACAGAGGAGGCATGCAGCTGAAACACTAATATCAAAATGAGGCATGGGGCACACAGTGCCTCAGTGATGTCACTAATTCCTAGTAAATGGATATGCTGCATTTCAGAGGAGTCAGTGAGCTGAACCACTGTCATGAAAATGAGCCATGAGGCACACAGTGCCTCGGTGATGTCTCTGATCCCTACTGATTGGATAGGCTGTATTGTCACATTACACACAGAGGAGGCAGGGAGCTGAACCACTATCTTGAGGTATGAGGCACGCTATGCCTCACTGATGTCACTGATCCCTACTGATTGGATAGGCTCTATTGTCACATTACACACAGAGCAGACGTTACTACAACCAGAGACCATTACTGCACTTAGTAACAATTATCACACTTAATTTTCTTTTCTTATTTGCGTCGGTGAATCCTGCCCAGAAATCATCGCCACCTTGTGGAGGCCGAGGTCACTACAGGTGCACAATTCACCAAGAATGAAAGTGAAGCCAACTTATAAGGATGTATAAATGTAATATGTCTCATGTGCCTGTTTCCGGTACCTTTGAAGTGGATGATGAATCCTTGGCTCAAGCTGAACACAGGGTCATTGGGGTCAGACTGGAACTGTAGGGTTACATCATTGGCGGATGAGAACAGGTTGAATCTCTGATGAACACCCATATACTGGCCCAAAACCCGCGCTGTTAGGTCATCCCCGTCATAGACCGTCAGGGCGTCACTCCGACGGATGTTCAGTCTGAAAGGCAAAAACAGGGATCAGGTGTATTGTGCGTATCAATAATAGTGAATCAGATGTATTCTATCAATAAAAACAGGGATCAGATGTACTGCCTAGAAAACAACAGGGATCAGATGTATTTTGCCTATCGATAAAAACAGGGATCAGATTTATTCTGCCTATCGATAAAATCAGGGATCACTGAAGATTTGGGTTAGGCGAATCCTTAGAACCAGAGTTATCACTTCTAGAAGCGGAAATTACTGTCAGGACTTTCACATTTAGACCCCTCCTCCTTAATTTATATATGTAAATAAGAGGCACATGGGGGCGATACCTATAGAGGACGTCAGTCTCTCATCTGAAACTCTAAGTACTAATGTGCTGTAATGTAATGAGCATACATACTGTGTATAGCACAACCAGAGGGGGTATGCACAACATTCCAGGAGGTATTTACAACATTCCAGGAGGTATTTACAACATTCCAGGAGGTATTTACAACATTCTAAGGAATATTTACAACATTCTAAGGAGTATTTACAACATTCTAATGGGTATTTAGGACATTAGAAGGTCATTGGGAAACATAACAGACATTATGGGCATTACCGGGAATATACAGGATACGTGAGAGTATTATAATCTGCCGCTGTTCCCATAGCGACCATTGGTTTCCATTAGCGTGACAGACTGATCAAAGCTGACATCTGATTGGCTGCTATAGGAAACAGCATAATGGGCTAAACTAACTATTATTCCTTGAAATATACCAGTCGCCTATATGGAGGCAGGAACTCAATACTCAGCCTATCATATCTCTAGGGTAAGTGACATCGCTGAGGCACACGGTGCCTCATGCCTCAGTGACTGGCATTGATAGGCTGCAGAACTGAATATGGGTGATGGATATAACTGTGCAGGAGAGGTGATAGATGGGAGCCATAGACCAGCTTCCACTATTGTCTCCTTAGTATGTGCAGGTATTGTATGACAGCGGTCTTGTATGTAACGTGTCCTCACATCTCTATCTCTAGCAGCACTCTGCGGTCCTCCTGGACGTGGATTCCCCAAACACAGTCCTGGCCCTTGGCGTAATTCTGCGGCCAATCCGGAGACAGGATGACCCCGGCGGGCTCGGAGATCTCTCCCCCACACAGCGCTACCAGACAGAAAGAGACAGCCTGTTAGAGAGGGCCAACGTCCACCTACAGCTTTACAATAACCTGAGTTGCCGTCGTTGTAAAATAATTTTGCTACTATATCAAATCATGCCTGGTACGGTCTAGGTAGACGTTCAAGGACTACATCCCCAATAATAATAAATAATATTTATTTGCATTTTCGTTTGCATTTCAATTTAACATTAAGTCAAAATACACATGTTATAATAATATATGTATAAACTCCTGCAAGTAATATCTATATAAACTTGTGATGTCATCTCTTATAATCGCTGAGTTCTGATGTCGGATTTCTGGAATAAGGTTGCTCGGCTAACAGTCCTTACATGGTCCCAGAACTCCTCGGTGACTTCTAATATCTATATAATTTACAGTAGGGATTATCCCCTATCTATAATAGAATTACAGCTACACAAGATAACGGGGATTGCACTGTGCAGATAATCACTGAAAACCAGGGACAGCTCCGTGTATAAATAAACATTTCCAGGGCCAGGACTTTAAACCTTGGGACTGTCCCTGGAAAATAGGGACAGCTGACAAATAAGTAAGACTATTTTCCTCCTGACCACGTGGGGGGATATTCACTATTATGGGCCAGTTATGTAGTTTTACGTGGTCCTATAGTAAATTCACCCATTAATTAGCAGTAATATAGGAAGGTGACGATGTCTGTCTGCTGAGTGGATGTAAGTCCCCACATTACTTACTGCTTGGTCTAGGCTCGCCGGCCCTGCGGTTTATTTTCATCCAGGAACTGAAGAGTTAAGCCCGATAAGAGTTACCATGGCAACTGGAGAATTTCCGCGACCCACATATCACCGAACACTTCGCCCAGGATTCTCGCACGATGACGTGTGCGGGGATTAGCAGACAATAGGCCTATACTGACCAACGGGCGGGCCTCACTGTCCTGCGGGTCCCCCGTGTTATCCCAAAAGACGTACACTCACCTACAGGCTCCTGGTGGGCCTATTGTGTGACAGGGGCCTGGAGGTCTATGCTCAGACCCTACAACACCACCCCCCCGCTACACAATGTTCTGCTTCATTTACTTTGGAAGTTACTCGGCTGAGTTACATCATTTATGAGAAAGGTTTATTCTGTGTACATTAATGAATGAATTCACCCCGGGGGAAACGCAACAGTGAAACCAGTGGGGAGCTGGGAGCAGAGCACGTTGTACTGGGTGAACTGGGTGAACTGGTCATACTGGAGGGTCTGTACAGGACAGTGCCACACAGTGGTCGAATGTGTTACTACATGTTAGCAGAGGGGTGACGAATGTTCCTTTCTGATTAATAATAAATCTCTCAGTCATGGGACTGTCCGGCTCCTTTACTAACATGGCAGTGAGACGGTCATCTGTACAACACCTCCATAGTTATATCACAGCGCAGGGGGGAAACTTTACCATCAGCTACACTCTCATAGGGGACCCCGAAATACTGTTATTACCCCCATATATAGAGAGAAGCGAAAACAAAACCTGTAATAAATCAGTCTCACTGTTTTGGACACGGTCTCTCTGTATAAGAACACAGTCTCTCTGTATAAGGACACAATCTCTCTGTATAAGAACACAGTCTCTCTGTATAAGGACACAATCTCTATGTATAAGAACACAGTCTCTCTGTATAAGAACACAATCTCTCCGTATAAGAACACAGTCTCTCTGTATAAGAACACAGTCTCTCCGTATAAGAACACAGTCTCTCTGTATAAGGACACAGTCTCTCTGTATAAGAACACAGTCTCTCCGTATAAGAACACAGTCTCTCTGTATAAGGACACAGTCTCTCTGTATAAGGACACAGTCTCTTCTTATAAGAACACAGTCTCTCCGTATAAGAACACCGTCTCTCTGTATAAGGACACAACCTCTCACTACCAGAAGACATTTGGATATTTGCTCCTATCTATTGGAGCAGGTGTTTATAAAGACGAGTATAATGGAGCTCACCCTCAGATAGAAGCCGGGACCTGTGATCCCATGATGGACCCTCCGGTCTGACACCTAATCCTGACGTTATCTCTGCAACGATTTTTAAACTTTCAAGTGAAGTAATTTAGCTAATTAAAAAATGTGTCTCTATCACTGGCCAAGATATAATCCCAGGTAACAGCGGGATCCTAGAAGACCATAAAATGAGCAGTATCACATGTAATATGTAGTATGTACTGAGAACAGGAGCAGTATCACATGTAAGTATGTAGTATGTAGTGGGGAACAGGAGCAGTATCACATGTAAGTATGTAGTGGGGAACAGGAGCAGTATCACATGTAAGTATGTAGTATGTACTGAGAACAGGAGCAGTATCACACGTAAGTATGTAGTATGTACTGAGAACAGGAGCAGTATCACCTGTAATATGTACTATGTACTGAGAACAGGAGCAGTATCCCATGTAAGTATGTAGTATGTACTGAGAACAGGAGCAGTATCACCTGTAATATGTACTATGTACTGAGAACAGGAGCAGTATCACATGTATGTATGTAGTATGTACTGAGAACAGAAGCAGTATCACATGTAAGTATGTATTATGTAGTGGGAACAGGAGCAGTATCACATGTATGTATGTAGTAGGAAGCGGGGACTGGAGCACTGTTACATGTAAGTATGTAGTATGTAGCGGGGTACAGGAGCAGTATCCCATGTAAGTATGTAGTATGTAGCAGGGCACAGAAACAGTATCACATGTAAGTATGTAGTATGTAGCAGGGCACAGAAACAGTATCACATGTAAGTATGTAGTATGTAGTGTGTTTACAGGAGCAGTATCACATGTAAGTATGTAGTATGTAGCAGGGCACAGGAGCAGTATCACATGTAAGTATGTAGTATGTAGCAGGGCACAGGAGCAGTATCACATGTGAGTATGTAGTATGTAGTGTTTACAGGAGCAGTATCACATGTAAGTATGTAGTATGTAGCGGGAACAGGAGCAGTATCCCATGTAAGTATGTAGTATGTAGCGGGAACAGGAGCAGTATCACATTTAATTATGTAGTATGTAGCAGGGCACAGAAGCAGTATCACATGTAAGTATGTAGTATGTAGCAGGGCACAGAAGCAGTATCACATGTAAGTATGTAGTATTTACAGGAGCAGTATCACATGTAAGTATGTAGTATGTAGCAGGGCACAGGAGCAGTATCACATGTAAGTATGTAGTATGTAGCAGGGCACAGGAGCAGTATCACATGTGAGTATGTAGTATGTAGTGTTTACAGGAGCAGTATCACATGTAAGTATGTAGTATGTAGCGGGAACAGGAGCAGTATCCCATGTAAGTATGTAGTATGTAGTGGGAACAGGAGCAGTATCACATTTAATTATGTAGTATGTAGCAGGGCACAGAAGCAGTATCACATGTAAGTATGTAGTATGTAGCAGGGCACAGAAGCAGTATCACATGTAAGTATGTAGTATGTAGTGTGTTTACAGGAGCAGTATCACATGTAAGTATGTAGTATGTAGCAGGGCACAGGAGCAGTATCACATGTAAGTATGTAGTATGTAGCAGGGCACAGGAGCAGTATCACATGTGAGTATGTAGTATGTAGCAGGGCACAGAAGCAGTATCACATTTAAGTATGTAGTATGGCACAGGAGCACTATCACATGTAAGTATGTAGTATGTAGTGTTTACAGGATCAGTATCACATGTAAGTATGTAGTATGTAGCAGGGCACAGGAGCAGTATCACATGTAAGTATGTAGTATGTAGCAGGTCACAGGAGCAGTATCACATGTAAGTATGTAGTATGTAGCGGGGCACAGGAGCACTATCACATGTAAGTATGTAGTATGTAGTGTTTACAGGATCAGTATCACATGTAAGTATGTAGCAGGGCACAGGAGCAGTATCACATGTAAGTATGTAGTATGTAGTGTTTACAGGAGCAGTATCACATGTAAGTATGTAGTATGTAGCAGGGCACAGGAGCAGTATCACATAGAGTGGGGAACAGCTGCTGCCTTAATTGACCCCTTTATATACCCCAATATCTGACAATATACAAAGCCCTCCGCACCTTTACACACAGGCTCACTCTCGTTCCAATGAGGGTCTGTGGGGTCCACACACTCTATGACTGGGGGTCCCTGTTCCAGCATGTACCCCGCATTACAGGAGAATGAGACCAGTGTCCCCGGGGAGAAGAGAGGGTCCGAGGTGCTGAAATTACCATGAGCCAAGAACGGTTCATAGCAGCGAGTTTCCGAGAACACTGCAGAGAGAGAGAGAGAGAGAGATAGAGATGACATGGCATGAACACTAGAGGGCGCTCACGTAGAGGTCACAATTCTTTACATATCTTTCAATGTAAGTCTAATCTGTGCTCAGCAGTGATCATCATTTCTTATTTATCTGTTTGACACGGACACAATTTTCCAACAAAATTTAAATATTTAAAATTTTAGTTGAACTTATTATCTGTGAAGTTTCAGTATATATAAAGCAACGTGTAAACACAAGAGCGAGCAAAGCTAATAGTCCTTCCAGCCCAAACATGGGGGCGCACACACCTATCAGTTTTAGGAGCCGCCCCAGGAAAATCCACCTGCAGGACAGCTCAAGGTGGGAAGAAGAACAATGTGATATCACAGCCTGGTCTAGTACCAGGAACACCCTACTAATACCTAGTGCTACGCCCTACTAATACCTAGTACCAGGTACGCCCTCCTAGTACCTACTACCAGGAACACCCTACTAATACCTAGTGCTACGTCCGACTAATACCTAGTACCAGGAATGCCCCACTAGTACCTAGTACCAGGAATATCCCACTAGTACCAGGTACGCCCTACTAATACCTAGTACCTAGTGCTACGTCCGACTAATACCTTGTACCAGGAACGCCCCACTAGTACCTAGTACCAGGAATATCCCACTAGTACCTTGTTACAGGAACATCCCACTAGTACCTAGTACCAGGAACATCCCACTAGTACCTAGTACCAGGTACTACCTACTAATACCTAGTACCAGGAACGCCCCACTAGTACCTAGTACCAGGAACATCCCACTAGTACCAGGTACGCCCTACTAATACCTAGTACCTAGTGCTACGCCCGACTAATACCTAGTACCAGGAACGCCCCACTAGTACCTAGTACCAGGTACGCCCTACTAATACCTAGTACCAGGAACAACCTACTAATACCTAGTACCAGGAATATCCCACTAGTACCTTGTTACAGGAACATCCCACTAGTACCTAGTACTAGGAACATCCCACTAGTACCTAGTACCAGGTACGCCCTATTAATACCTAGTACCAGGAACACCCCACTAGTACCAGGAATATCCCACTAGTACCTAGTACCAGGAACATCCCACTAGTACCTAGTACCAGGAACATCCCACTAGTACCAGGTACGCCCTACTAATACCTAGTACCTAGTGCTACGCCCGACTAATACCTAGTACCAGGAACGCCCCACTAGTACCTAGTACCAGGTACGCCCTACTAATACCTAGTACCTAGTGCTACGTCGACTAATACCTAGTACCAAGAACGCCCTACTAATACCTAGTACCTAGTGCTACGCCCGACTAATACCTAGTACCAGGAACGCCCCACTAGTACCTAGTACCAGGTACGCCCTACTAATACCTAGTACCTAGTGCTACGTCCGACTAGTGCCTAGTACCAAGAACGCCCTACTAATACCTAGTACCTAGTGCTACGTCCGACTAGTACCTAGTACCAGGAACGCCCCACTAGTACCTAGTACCAGGTACGCCCTACTAATACCTAGTACCTAGTGCTACGTCCGACTATTACCTAGTACCAGGAACGCCCCACTAGTACCTAGTACCAGGTACGCCCTACTAGTACCTAGTACCGGGTACGTCCTACTAATACTTAGTACCAAGAACAACCTACTAATACCTAGTACCGGGATTGCCCTACTAATACCTAGTACCAAGAACGCCCTACTAGTACCTAGTATCAGGAACGCCCTACTAATACATAGTACCAGGAACGCCCCACTAGTACCTAGTACCAGGTACGCCCTACTAATACCTAGTACCTAGTGCTACGTCCGACTAGTACCTAGTACCAGGTACGCCCTACTAATACCTAGTACCTAGTGCTACGCCCGACTATTACCTAGTACCAGGAACGCCCCACTAGTACCTAGTACCAGGTACGCCCTACTAGTACCTAGTACCGGGTACGTCCTACTAATACTTAGTACCAAGAACAACCTACTAATACCTAGTACCGGGATTGCCCTACTAATACCTAGTACCAAGAACGCCCTACTAGTACCTAGTATCAGGAACGCCCTACTAATACATAGTACCAGGAACGCCCTACTAGTACCTAGTACCAGGAACGCCCTACTAATACCTAGTACCAGGAACGCCCCACTAGTACCAGGTACACCTTGGTGTGTACAATACAGAGCCCACTGTGTAATACACAGCTCCATAATACATAGTAGAATGAAGCACTGACATCAGATGTTACACAACGGTCGACGAACCAGTTCCATGAGGGAGGGTCGAACAATCTAGGGGACAAGGAGCACACCCAAACCTTGCAGTGGAGACCCCTAAGGGGCCCTTAGACTCTGGTGTTCAGGGACGTCAGGTGCCCCCCCTATCCCGGACAAAGGGGGTCTGAAGACCCTTATCCCCCTATGGAGTCTTTTGGCTCCAGGGGAATGGAGAGGACGAGGCCCTTTCCCTGTAGGGAGGGGTCCAGAGCCCCAGCCTCAGCTTGTGTTGCTCTGCACGGGGGGATTTGGAGCACACACCTCGGTTTCATGTCAAAAGTGACAATTTTTGTAGCGTACACATACACATTAACATACTACACACACAAGATGTGTATATACCTATATGTGTTCTAGGGATGAATGTTATATTACTGGGCACCAGTGGGCACATATATAGAGGTAATGGGGGCAATAATCACCCTCATAGCGCAGGCTGAGGAGCAGGGGCACCGACGGGTTCTCTGACACAAGTTCAATGTACAGAGACTGCGCGTCACTCAGGAGACCCCTCTCCGGAGCGTCGTCTATATCGGAGTCATAGATGAGGGGGGAGAGTGTGGAGCTGCCGGAGTGGACCACCAGCCTGAGGAGAGAGACAGGGAGGGGTCAGAGACTGTATACAGAGAGAGGGGGGGTCACATAGACTGTATACAGAGAGGGGGGGGTCACAGAGACTATACAGAGAGAGGGGGGTCACAGAGACTGTATACAGAGAGGGGGGGTCACAGAGACTATACAGAGAGAGAGGGAGGTCACAGGGACTGTATACAGAGAGAGAGGGGGGAGTCACAGAGACTGTATACAGAGAGAGAGAGGGGTCACAGATAGTGTATACAGAGAGAGGGGGGGTCACAGAGACTGTATACTGAGAGAGTGGGGGGTCACAGAGACTGTATACAGAGAGAGAGGGGGGGGTCACAGAGACTATATACAGAGAGAGAGAGAGGGGTCACAGATAGTGTATACAGAGAGAGGGGGGGTCACAGAGACTATATACTGAGAGAGTTGGGGGGTCACAGAGACTGTATACAGAGAGAGAGGGGAGGTCACAGAGACTGTATACAGAGAGAGAGGGGGGGTCACAGGGACTGTATACAGAGAGAGAGGGGGGTTATAGAGACTGTATGCAGAGAGAGAGGGGGTCACAGAGACAGGGAGGGGTCACTGAGACAGAGCACATCTAGCGAGAGACCTGTCGTTGTCCTCGTCCAGTGAGACCCTCTCAAAGTGCAGGTGAAGTCGTTGTCCCTCTGACGCCTCAATCAGCCAATGGCAGCTCAGGTTGTTGGCGTGGTTTCCAGTGACATCAGGTGACACAATGCGTCCAACAGTGGCGTTACGTATCACCCCTCCGCAGGTCGCTGGTGACAGAACAATCCCCGGTTACCCTCTTATATCTAGATCCTCGCTCCTCTGCGTATTACACTTATTATATAACGTGGGAGCTGCCACGCTGCTTGTTCAGTCATAGTAATGTACAACATTCCCAATAGACACCCATTAAACAGTGCCACCTAGTGGCCTAATCATCATGTGCCCTGGTATAAAGCTCGGCATATGTGGGCAGTGATATCTAACACATGTTTCCTACACAGCAGATATTGTTTCCAACAGATACTGTTCAGCCTCTTTGTATAACACCCCTTTTTCTACAGCTCAACGCCCTGATATTCTTCTCGCTGCTATAATACCTCTTCCTATATTACTTCCCTAGAAACCATCTTTATATAACATGCACAGTGTGCCTAGGTGGTTATACACATTTACATGTCAATCTACACCCAGATCCGCCCAAACGATGCCCACACCCATTTTGGGTAAGACGTCAACCCCTTTTCCAACAGACTACGCCTCTTTTGTTTGCCAACATCTGTTGGCAGCTATCCCTACGGTGCTCCCTAATACCTCAACCTACAATCCTTAGAGCTATCCCATCTGTATTGCATATAGGCCCAGGGCGCCAACAGAAATTTTTGGGCCCCGATACAGCAACTTCTCGGGGCCCATCCATAGATGCCGAAGGGGGCATAGCCACTCTAGGTTGGTGGTTCCTGCCAAAACACAAGCAGGCCTGGGCCCCGGTACTTTGAATCTGCCCCCCCCCCCCTCTCGACACCCCTGTATAGGCCCCCAGCCTAATCATCACACTCACTACCACCTGACCGGCGCTCCTCACCTGCGCAGACTGGCGGTTTTCCACTCCACTGCGGACGGGTGATGTTCAGACAGACCAAGGAGCCTACACCCTTCAAGGTGAAGCCAGGAGCGCAGTGAAAATTGGCTGCTCCTCCAGGGTGGAGGTCTGTTACTGTAACTTCCCCGTTCTCGGGACGAGGGGGGAACACGCAGCTCAGGACATAGGCTGGGGGGGGTGACAAGAGAAAGACAAATCATTTTTCTAGACAGATGGTGGAGGGTAGTTATGATAAAATGTCAATTTATATTGTAAATCAGTTATTTAAGGTGTATTCACATCAGTTTTAAAATACAAGAGAATTAAAAATCTCTTATCTGAAAAAACATTACCCTGGCCAACCTGTGACTCTCCGAGTGTTGTGAGACTACAAGTCCCAGCATACCTTGGCAGCTATCGGCTGGATATCTGCTTGCAAAGCATGCTGGGGCTTGTAGCTTCACAGCCACAGGATGGCCAGCCTGCAGGGAACAAGATTGGCACTGGATTTTTAAATGGTAAACAACAGATGTGGAGGTGTTTGTATGTAATAACAATTTGTGTGGAATATGCAACTTTCATATTTATTACTAACTCTCCATACACTATTCTCTCTTGTATATAAGAAATCACTATATATATATATATATATATATATATATGTATAATATAATATAATATAATATATATATGTATATAAGTAATCACTAAGCTCCTCCTCTTCTTTATATTCCTTTTAGGCGCAAAGATTGCACTAGGTCACAGCAACCAATCAGAGATGTGCTTTCACTCTCTAACCTGCACAACACAAATAAAAGCTAAATGCTGATTGGTTGCTGTTATGATAAATGAGCTGTACTGTGAGGAGCGCTGATACACAGTTTAATGAGGTAAATTTCCAAAAATATTTCTATTTAGAAGTCTGACTATTAATAATAGCTATTTCTATATAAGATAGTAAATGGTAGAGTTCTGTGTTCTAGTAATGCTCAATTTAGTAACGCAGGACAGGGGCGGTCCCTGAGTGGCTACCATAGCAACTGGGGAGAGGAAAAGTAACTGTTACCTTGGTAACGCAGTTTGAATGCGCCTGGGCTTGTCGCGCGGTAAGTTTGGAAGCGTACGGTAATGTGATTGGTTGGGCTGCGGATCACCTGACCCTCAGCCATCAGGGTCTCATTGGCCAGCAGGAAGCGGTGGTCGTCCTCTAATCCCTCCACACTCAGAGCCTCCTCCTTGGACAGGTTCAACTTCTCCACCTGAAAATAGGAAGTGATTATATAGAGGGTGTAATAGTTATGAGTGTAGTGCCCTATACCTGTATATAGGGTGTAATAGTTATAGGTGTAGTACGCTATGTCTGTATACAGGGTGTAATAGTTATGGGTGTAGTACGCTATGTCTGTATAGAGGGTGTAATAGTTATAGGTGTAGTGTGCTATGTCTGTATACAGGGTGTAATAGTTATAGGTGTAGTGCCCTATGTCTGTATATAGGGTGTAATAGTTATGGGTGTAGTGCGCTATGTCTGTATACAGGGTGTAATAGTTATAGGTGTAGTGCCCTATGCCTGTATATAGGGTGTAATAGTTATGGGTGTAGTGCGCTATGTCTGTATATAGGGTGTAATAGTTATGGGTGTAGTGCCCTATGCCTGTATAGAGGGTGTAATAGTTATGGGTGTAGTGCCCTGTGTCTGTATAGAGGGTGTAATAGTTATGGGTGTAGTGCCCTATGCCTGTATATAGGGTGTAATAGTTATAGGTGTCGTGCGCTATGTCTGTATACAGGGTGTAATAGTTATGGGTGTAGTGCCCTATGTCTGGATAGAGGGTGTAATAGTTATGGGTGTAGTGCGCTATGTCTGTATACAGGGTGTAATAGTTATAGGTGTAGTGCGCTATGTCTATATAGAGGGTGTAATAGTTATAGGTGTAGTGCGCTATGTCTGTATACAGGGTGTAATAGTTATGGGTGTAGTGCCCTATGTCTGTATACAGGGTGTAATAGTTATGGGTGTAGTGCCCTATGTCTGTATAGAGGGTGTAATAGTTATGGGTGTAGTGCCCTATGTCTGTATAGAGGTTGTAATAGTTATCGGTGTAGTGCCCTATGTCTGTATACAGGGTGTAATAGTTATAGGTGTAGTGCCCTATGTCTGTATAGAGGGTGTAATAGTTATAGGTGTAGTGCCCTGTGTCTGTATAGAGGGTGTAATAGTTATGGGTGTAGTGCCCTGTGTCTGTATACAGGGTGTAATAGTTATAGGTGTAGTGCCCTATGTCTGTATAGAGGGTGTAATAGTTATGGGTGTAGTGCCCTATGCCTGTATATAGGGTGTAATAGTTATAGGTGTCGTGCGCTATGTCTGTATACAGGGTGTAATAGTTATGGGTGTAGTGCCCTATGTCTGGATAGAGGGTGTAATAGTTATGGGTGTAGTGCGCTATGTCTGTATACAGGGTGTAATAGTTATAGGTGTAGTGCGCTATGTCTATATAGAGGGTGTAATAGTTATAGGTGTAGTGCGCTATGTCTGTATACAGGGTGTAATAGTTATGGGTGTAGTGCCCTATGTCTGTATACAGGGTGTAATAGTTATGGGTGTAGTGCCCTATGTCTGTATAGAGGGTGTAATAGTTATGGGTGTAGTGCCCTATGTCTGTATAGAGGTTGTAATAGTTATCGGTGTAGTGCCCTATGTCTGTATACAGGGTGTAATAGTTATCGGTGTAGTACGCTATGTCTGTATAGAGGGTGTAATAGTTATCGGTGTAGTGCCCTATGTCTGTATACAGGGTGTAATAGTTATAGGTGTAGTACGCTATGTCTGTATAGAGGGTGTAATAGTTATGGGTGTAGTGCGCTATGTCTGTATAGAGGGTGTAATAGTTATGGGTGTAGTGCCCTATGCCTGTATATAGGGTGTAATAGTTATAGGTGTCGTGCGCTATTTCTGTATACAGGGTGTAATAGTTATGGGTGTAGTGCCCTATGTCTGGATAGAGGGTGTAATAGTTATGGGTGGAGTGCCCTATGTCTGTATAGAGGGTGTAATAGTTATCGGTGTAGTGCCCTATGTTTGTATACAGGGTGTAATAGTTATCGGTGTAGTACGCTATGTCTGTATAGAGGGTGTAATAGTTATCAGTGTAGTGCCCTATGTCTGTATACAGGGTGTAATAGTTATCGGTGTAGTGCCCTATGTCTGTATAGAGGGTGTAATAGTTATGGGTGTAGTGCGCTATGTCTGAATAGAGGGTGTAATAGTTATGGGTGTAGTGCCCTATGCCTGTATATAGGGTGTAATAGTTATAGGTGTCGTGCGCTATTTCTGTATACAGGGTGTAATAGTTATGGGTGTAGTGCCCTATGTCTGGATAGAGGGTGTAATAGTTATGGGTGTAGTGCGCTATGTCTGTATACAGGGTGTAATAGTTATAGGTGTAGTGCGCTATGTCTATATAGAGGGTGTAATAGTTATGGGTGTAGTGCCCTATGTCTGTATACAGGGTGTAATAGTTATGGGTGTAGTGCGCTATGTCTGTATAGAGGGTGTAATAGTTATGGGTGTAGTGCCCTATGTCTGTATAGAGGGTGTAATAGTTATGGGTGTAGTGCCCTATGTCTGTATAGAGGGTGTAATAGTTATGGGTGTAGTGCCCTATGCCTGTATATAGGGTGTAATAGTTATAGGTGTCGTGCGCTATTTCTGTATACAGGGTGTAATAGTTATGGGTGTAGTGCCCTATGTCTGTATAGAGGGTGTAATAGTTATGGGTGTAGTGCCCTATGTCTGTATAGAGGGTGTAATAGTTATAGGTGTAGTGCCCTATGTCTGTATACAGGGTGTAATAGTTATAGGTGTAGTGCCCTATGTCTGTATAGAGGGTGTAATAGTTATGGGTGTAGTGCGCTATGTCTGTATAGAGGGTGTAATAGTTATGGGTGTAGTGCCCTATGTCTGTATATATGGTGTAATAGTTATAGGTGTAGTGCGCTATGTCTGTATAGAGGATGTAGTAGTTATGGGTGTAGTGCCCTATGTCTGTATATATGGTGTAATAGTTATAGGTGTAGTGCCCTATGTCTGTATATATGGTGTAATAGTTATAGGTGTAGTGCGCTATGTCTGTATAGAGGATGTAGTAGTTATGGGTGTAGTGCCCTATGCCTGTATATAGGGTGTAATAGTTATAGGTGTAGTACGCTATGTCTGTATACAGGGTGTAATAGTTATGGGTGTAGTGTGCTATGTCTGTATATAGGGTGTAATAGTTATGGGTGTAGTGCGCTATGTCTGTATATAGGGTGTAATAGTTATGGGTGTAGTGTGCTATGTCTGTATATAGGGTGTAATAGTTATGGGTGTAGTGCGCTATGTCTGTTTAGAGTGTGCAGTAGAATTACGGTCTCACCCGAATCTCCACGCCATATCCCAGGTACACAGACACACTGTACGTACAGTCCAGACCACCAAAGAAACTTCCTCCGGAGTATTCAGGCGCCTCCAGCAAACCCTCCAGCTCAGAGATGTTGTTGTTACATAGTACTGTAATATGATATATGAGAACGAATATTATATATATATATATACCAGGGATAGAGCAGAAACACACTCAAAAATAATAATCATCATCATCAGCTATTTATACAGCTCCACTGATTCTGCAGCGCTGTACAGAGAACTCATTCACATCAGTCCCTGCCCCATTGGGGATTACAGTCTAAATTCCCTAACATACACACAGACAGAGACTAGAGTCAATTTAGATATCAACCAATTAACCACCAATATGTTTTTGGAGTGTGGGAGGAAACCCACGCAAACACGGCGAGAACATGCAAACTCCACACAGATAAGGCCATGGTCAGGAATGAAACTCATGATCCCAGTGCTGTGAGGCAGAAGTGCTAACCACTAGGCCATAACTACTGACACTTATGATAGGAATTCTGCTTTAAACTGCCTGGTGAAAACTAAGAAACACACTTGCTGATATTTGATAGATTGTGAACAAATGACCTTCCTTAGCAATATCTCTCAACACGGTAACAGCAAATGCATTTCCCCCTGTTATTTCCATGGTTACAGATGTTGCTATGGAAAGTCAGTTATTCACAACCTGTCAAATGACTGCAGAAATGTTTTTCGAACCTTTTCACAGGTGATTTCAAGCAGAAGTGTCAGCAGTTATTACAGTAAGTGGTAGCATTTAAATTAATATCTGATTCTTACCAGGGCTATGTACTGTGGTTACTGTTGTAGTAGTAATCAGTGTGGTTGTTGTCTCTTCTTCCCCTTCGGCAGAGGGTCCCGGACCCCCTGTAGGTGCTGGTGATGGAGGTGTTAACGTACTGAGAGGTGGAGGCAGTGAGAAAGCCCCACCAATAGCTGTGGTGAGAACCCCAGAGGTCTCACTGACCCCTGCTGGAGCCAGGTCTTCAGTCAAGGATACAGGGGCAGCACGAGTCGGAATGGAGGTTGTACCTGTTTTGGAAACACAAGATGTTGGTTTTTTTTTTGTTTGTTTTTTAAAAAAGACCTGTTTTTAATACATTGTAAAATAGTTGAATTATAATGTCATAAGGACAGTATCTTAATGGGTGTAGGCTTCTGTGTTATCTTCATCATTCCTCCTTTTGATCTGTAACTAATGGAATTGTACATATCACTTCTAAAAAAACACATATCTTAACTTGCAACTAACATTCTATACTCTGTCATTTCTGACTAGGTTACATCCAAACAGACTTTTTCTTAGAGTGTTTGAAGCAATTTGATACTTGAGCTATGTACCCGAGACGCTCATTAAACACCTTTCCATTTGCTTGAATGAGGGTCTAAGGCACACATCGGTCTGCCACATTTCCACTCTCCTGGACACGGTCATATGGTGGAAACTTCTGATCCTGACATTTTGGCAGTATATTACACTTGCCAATCAACATTAAAGTAATTAACAGCAACTGGTGTGGAGGAAAGGGTTTTTCGTAAGAGATACTGAATTATTCAGTATCCTGCTTCAGCAGCTTCTGTCCATTTGGCAAGTGTAAAACACTGCTGAAATTTTCAAGTCAGATGTTCAGGAGCATTAAATTGGAATGTCCCTGTGCACATACCAGAGGTGGAACTAGCAAACTGTGAGCCCCGGAGCAGGGAGGGAGATGGGGCCACACTGACTATGGCAATAAAAGAATGGTCCTAGAGACTTCAGGATGACCTAACATACTAGAGCTGCGTACTTCAGCCTCTGGGACAGAGTGATTTTCGAGGGCGTTCTACAGGAGATTGGTCTTGCTTCTGTAGAATCTGGACAGACACAAAGTCTTGAATCTCATCTGGGCACAAAAGAAGGAACATCAGAAGACATAGAATATTCTCAAAGAGAGCAATCAGGATCCAAAACGTTGAATGCAGGGCTTATCCCTAAGATAAGCCCTCTGCCTTCAAATTTTTGGATCCTGATCAGTAAGCAATGAAATTGAACCAAGAAAAAAATAGAGACCATCTTCCCTGTCGAAGATTCAATTTCTTAGCAGTTACTATATGCAGCAAATTTTACTAATCAGTGTAACCTATGATCGCGAGAGTTGTAACCATTTCTCAAAGGGCCATTTATTAGCTAATACCTCCTAATTACCAATGTCATAATTGGCCTTTGCGGATGAGAATCGTTTGGAGAAGAAGGGAAAATTATGTAATTATTTATATTACAGACGTACTGAAATACACCGGCTCTGGTTCCCAACTCAGATGCGTCAACCTCAACATTGAAGGGAAGGTTAACAATTGGGTTTTGGAGTACTGGTGCTGTGATAAAGGTTGACTTACACTTGGCAAACTGTCTATAATAATTGGTGAAACGTAAAAATCTCTGTACTGATTTATGGGTCATAGGGTGAGCCCAGTCTACGACTGATTGATCCATGTGAAAACCATATTTTCAAATTATGTAGCCAAGAAATGGCTCCTCAGAGACTTCACACATTTCTTAATTTTAGCTAACATTCAATTTTTTATTACTTTTACCAAAACTAAACTTATATGTCTGCAGTATTTTATCAGTGAGGGTGAAAGAAATGACAATACTACCTAAATTACCATGAACTAGAAGAAATAGATCCTGGTACCAAATTAACAGGATTAATATATCACCTATAAGGAGACATAGTGGAGATGTTGCCCCTAGCAACTAATCAAATGCTAGCTATCATTTTCTGGAATGTACTAAATAGATGATAGATAGAATCTGATTGGTTGATATGGGCAACATCTCCACTTTCCCTTTTTAAAAGGCTTTGATAAACCTACCACAAATCGTCAGATTTCTTACAAGAAACATCAGTGAATTCCTGGTATTGTACAGATAACCCCTCAAGAGACATGAAAGCAAGATGCATTTGATAATCCAAACAACAACGGCATTATGGCTATATAACCATTGATAGCCTGGAATTTTTCATATATGGATCATTGGTGAAAGTGGGGTGTATACGGCGGTATGCCATAACACAACTTCTCCTGCTGCCTTCATTGTAACACTATTACATTACAGTTATCATATATATATATATATATATATTATCTATACTGTTGTAAATATTGTCCAAGTGTGTAACCGATTTCTAAATATAACTTACTTTGGTCATTCTCACTTCAGAGAAGCCTTGAGTCTTAATTTCTTCCACAATTATGTGGTGTTAGAAGTGGGATGTAGACACCAGGAAAAGGAAGTACCAGTAGAGAGAGACAATTGCTTAGTGTATTCCCAGTACCACAAAAGACGTAATGGACCCTGTTAAATTCCTATTTGGGATTTTAAACCTATTGGCTGACCTGTGACTCTCTCTTACTGCCAGAGCTAATTACATCTGATCTTTGTTTATCCTGACTGTCCAGATTCACACTGGTAGGAATATCAGGAACCTTTGAGAATTGAGCAGTGTCCCCTTGACTCCTACAGACCTACGGAATCTGGGTATGGATCTGCTTGACATTAGAGAGGACCCCCATAAATTGAAGGAATTTATTATAATCTAATGTTAACCAGCTAACAAGGGCAGTGGTACCTGGGCAAGTTAGGACAAGATTGTATGACATGGTGGGTGGCTTAATTCATTGCCAAAAGATAAGTCATATAACCATAGACAAACACTTTTAATTGCTATTTCAGACATTTGTCCTAGGCAAAGTGATTGGTGAAAACTCTATAACTGCAAATAAAACAGAGGAACTACTTGCAGGTTCCTTAGATAAACTAAAAAGGACATTTGGTCGGTATTCAGGTAGTCAATGCATCAGAAGCAGCGGTCAATGCTTTTGAGTAGGAACTACTACCTAACATCCAAAATTAATCATGTTTATTTGCAGTTGGATGGCGGACAAAACCACTTTCAGAATTAGTAAGCATTGCTAATCATTGTTCTGGCCCATCAGGATAAGAAAAGGACATTTTCAGAAGCCAAACTGATGATCTAACAATTACAGAATTTTTCCAGAGTGAGCAAGGAAAGGGAATAGATGAATACGATGTGGTAGGGATAGAGGTAAGTGAGATGGACGAGAATTTCAGCCTCAGATTAATCCTTATGCTCCCACTAATGTGAATAGGTAGGGCATTGAAAAGCACAATGTTCAAATAGTTCAACAACAGAACAACCCATCACTGTACCCCCACATTTTCAACCCCAATGCCTCAGTCTAGTGGCCCAGATATTGCAACTTTAGTCCCCTTCTGTTATTTATGCTACACTAGAAAAAGTGGTAGAATGTTTGGTACACACAGAAGTCTCTAAGTCTGTTTTGAAATCTTCTGTGTTCTCTTCTGTTCCACTCTCCTCTGAAACTATCGCTGTTGTAGGTATTTCTAATAAGCCTTTATCTATCCTGTCTCTTGACCTCCCTCAGCGACCAATGGCTCTAATCATTATACTTTCTTACCAAGTCTTATTTAGCTCTTCTTAACCTCCTAGGAAGAGATTTTGTGAAAACTAGGCTGTACTATTTTCTGTTCCATGGATGGAATTCATTTAAATGTACCTTTGTCCAGTGAACAGGAGGTACAAGACATTTTTCTAGACCAACCTTTTCCAGATGTATAACAGTCATCTGAAATACAGAAAGAGATTTTTGCAGCTGTACCGCCTTGTTTGTGCTCACTACACACAAATTAAGTAGGTCACGTTCTCACGGCACAACCTGTTAAAATACAATTGAATCCTCTCAAGCCACTACATAAGGTCCCTTAGTATCCTTTGTTTTCCCAAGTTAAGCAAGGTAGATCAACTGTAAAGCTAGGCCTTATGAGGCAAGGTATGAATATTCTTAGATTATAACCTTGTAACACCCCTATTATACCGGTAAAGAAGCCAGGCAAAAACAGTTATATGTTTATACAAGACCTTAGAGCTATTAACAAAGCTGTTACCTGCTCTTCCTGAAGTTCTAGCAATTATTTTATTCTGTATGCAACTTAAGCCTACTTATTTCAAGGTGGTGATGTTTTCTTTTCAATACTTAATCACCAATTCCTGCTTACATTCACCTATCAGGAACGTCAGCTTACTGGGACCAGACTTTCGCAAGGCTACACTGATAGTCCCTCTCTCTTCTTGCAAATCTTAAAGAAAAGCCTAGATGCCATTGCTTTTACAGCAGCTTCTGTCCTAGTCCAATATCTAGAACATTTGTTGATAGCCTTGCCATCTCTACAAGATTGCAAAACTGATGCTGTACATCTTCTTTCCTGCATCGCTCAGAAGGGACACAAGACCTCTAGGGAAAGACGTCAGTTCTGTTTACCTGAACTGCACAATTTAGGACATGACAGTTCAGCAGAAGAACGCAGGCTCTCTGCTATCAGAATACAAGATATTCTCATGGTTCCAAGGCCTGCCACTGTCTCTAAGATGAGAACCTTCTTGGACATGGCTGGTTATTGCCACCAATGGGTTTTTGGTTATGCTTCAGTTGTCAAGCCCCTTCAGGATTTGACTGATATGAACACCCCAGAACTTCTACCCAGGGACACAAAAGTAGAAGAAGCTTTCATGCCCATCAAATGGGTACTATCTTCAGCACCTGTTCTTGGTCTTCTAGACAACACTAAACCTCTCCCCTCTGTTCTGTCATGAAAATGAAGATGATGCTTTAACATAGTTTCATTGTGTCTCTCACAACCGTATTGAATATTCCAGTGCATGCCTTTTGCTGCTGCTGGGTAGTGTTAAACTCTGCTTACCTCTCACTTTTACCTACTGAGGGAAAACACATTGATTTCATACACAACCCCGATCTCATATTCTATAGATGGGTCTTGGTCTTGACCCTATACAAAGGGAGACTAGTTTTCTGTTCACAGTATGAAGTGAATGGCCATTTAGTCTCTATTCAGCCCAATATGCTGAGTCATATACACCAATTCTAGGTATGCATTTGGTGCAATACATGATTATGGATGACTATGGAAACAACATGGGTCCTTCAGTTCAGGTGAGCTATATTACTAAACTTCTAGATGCAGTACTATTATTTTCTGCTGTTGATATAAATAGATTTAATATACGGGCAAAAAACAAAGATTTAACTGTGTATCTTCAATTAGCTACTTCTGTTTCTGGCTTAATATGTTTTGTACACAATGGAACTCGCCCACTGGGAAATAGTCAATGCAATGTCTCTGTAGGGACAAATCTAAATGCTGCATTTTATAATAAGACCCTGCATATAATGGGTTATGATTTAGCACATGGAAAAGGCACTTACCAGGGATACAATTTTATTTGTGCAGCAACAGCTTTCCTCTTGTTACCAACAGACTTATTTGTTAAAGCTGTATACTCTTGCAATTAGATATGTTAATTATCTTACTAAAGGCCGAATTAGGAATGTGAGAGACATTTCTGAAACTAAAATGTATTTAGCTTATTTTCTATATTCGAGAGATGGTAGGACTATCAAGGAACTTTCCGAAACTACAAATGCTCTAAAAAAGTTTACTGTGTAAATGTCTTTTATCAGAACTATGAACCTGCAGAACAAAATAACATTAGACTTATTGGAAAGGGATGTTATTTCAATAGTCCTGATAACTTGTAAGAGATATTTGATCATGTTGAACACATTACATTAGAAGTAAAAAATGTACATTAATCTGAAATATAGAGTTTGATTGGTTAGAAGCTCTAGGAACATAAATATTTTATAGGATTTTTGATATTTTATTGTTTTGTGTTTGTTTTCTCATGTATTTGCTTGACATGTTTATAACATATTACACACCCAGATGTGTAATAAAATTACTTGAGATTTTTTTTCCACTTAATTGTATGTAAAGGAAGCAAGTTGAAAGTATTTACTTTGATTTCAGAAATAGGGAAAAAGAAAGTGACAAATTTGTGGGTGGCATCATGAGTATTTATATTAATACTGAAGTGGAGCTGAAAAAGGCTCAAAAGATGGGAATGTGGAAGTAGCTCTTAATAGCCAGACATTTAAAGACATTTATGTGTGTGATCATATAAGGAAATGATGTACTTGCTTAAGGGATTGTATTTACGTAGATATATGTATAGAGCATAGGCCTCAATATTCAAAGTGGTTAAGATAAGTTTTGAGACTGTAATTACTAGGAAGAAATTGGATGTGTGCTGATAACAGTAACTGTTTGCTCAGCAATATATTATTGTGTACTGCAGATGTACAGTATGTTGAAGTGTTTTTTTCGTTTGCCCGTTTCATGCTATAAATATCTCATCTCCCTCCCTTCTTTAGGGGAGAGTGTCCAAGTGAAATGTAATATTTATGCATATATGCAAGTTATAGGGCAGTAGTTTTACTTTTTTGATTCTTTTTGTGGATGCTAAATCATTTTCTGTGACCGGGATTAGTGATGCATGAGAGACCAATGAAAATGTATATTATACACCCTGGAGACTGTGTATTCTACACCCTGCATCAAGAGACCCTGTCCTGTTTCAATGATCATGCATGGGAGCCCGGTGTCTGTGTTGGGGCCTGGTGTCTGTGTGGGGGCCCGATGCATGCATGAAACTGGAGCCTGGTTAATAAAATGTTTTGTTTTTAAAATGCCTTTTATTCATAGAAATACTGTCGCTATATTGAATAACTTTTATTATATCTACCATCCTTTCCCTCTAGACAATAAAATGTATTTTCTTGGAGGTGGGTAAAATATACTTCCCCTGGGACATTAGTTTGGTTAGTAAAGACATACCTATAAATGCCCCTTACACACTGAGTGCCCTCTCAGCTAGACACATTCTTATTTAATACTGGTGCAGGCACATAGACATGACCCATTTCAAAGGTGTAATAATATTCCGCACCTGTTTATCACAAATTCTATTCAAACTGCTCGAACCTGGGCAACAATGAATTAATTGGAATCAAAGGACATTTTTAAACACAATCTAAATGATTCAACTCAGGTTATTAGTTAATCATTGTTAAAATATCAGTTAATTTATTCAGACCAGTTTATTGAAGTTGCAGAATGTGCAAAGGAGTAAAAGAAAATGAGCGCGCTGGTGGAGTGGCCTGCATTGTAATTTATAATGATGGTTTGTTCTTTTACAGCGTGGTCCAGATTTATTAAAGAGTGAGTAACTTTCTATATCCAGTGCAGTCACCATATAATAATCACCGTTATTCTAGAGATACCAGTATATAACATGACTATTACACTGAGTCACATTTATGTCTGCCAACAGGTGCAAACCTTCCATCATTCCTGAGCTGCAAATTGGGACACACAATTGACCAATTTGACCACACCTCCAAATCAATAGACCACACCCTCTTCTCTGCCCCGCCTAAGGCTGGGCTGTTTTACCATGAAGTCGGGCAGATGTTATCTACAGTGAAATTATGTGCCAGTATCTTTGGAGGTGACTTGTATCCCAATGACCAGACTTAGGGCTAGATTTAATTTTTGAAAAAGTGGAGATGTTGCCTATAGCAACCAATCAGATTCTATCTGTCATTTTGCAGAATGTATTAAATAAATGATAACTAGAATCGGATTGGTTGCTATAGGCAACATCTCCACTTTTTCAAACCCGCAGTTTAGTAAATCTAGCCCTTAGTCTTACATTTGTACCATGCGTCAGAGTCTGCAGAAATAATATTTTTTTAGTCTAGCTAAGATCATTTTTGGATTATATTTCAATTTACATTTGATATCATATTGAAATAGACATTTTTTTATTTACTGTGTACTATATATTGTGAAAACAATAGGTAACATTAGAGGAAAATGCACTTATACATGGTCTTGCGCATCCTCCCTTTCAAAAAATGAGTGCAATCCTAGAGAATTGCATAGTTGCACAGTTATTAAGGTTGAAAACAGAAATGGGTGCAAATTTGAATTGGGTTGATCCAGAAGAAGGTGAAAGAAAATCCCCAGCGTGACAGCTGCTAGTTCACCCTCACAGGGGGGGGAACATTCACCCCGTGAGATAATTCTCCCTATCAGATAAATTCCCCAGATCAATCACCCCCATGATGTTATCTACAAAGTATATCCACACAAACCATTTCTTGTATGAAAAGCAACCGATGCATTTTCTTACATTCTGTTAGTGAATTTCCAATCGCCTCATACGGTAAGGAATTCTACTGCTCTTACCGTAAAGAACCCTTCCTATACTCATGGTGAAACTATCATTCTTCCAGCAGCTGTAATGGGCAGAGTGTCTGATGATGTTAGCACAAAGCGGACAACCAACTTAGGGTCTGTCTTTTCATTGTGGAACAATTTGGATTCAGTTTATTGGACTTTAATCTCTAGAGTGATATTTTATATGTAACATTGGAATAATACAGAACTATCACACTGGAGCACATTGGAACCAACATCTTAACATCAATAATCATAATATCAGATCCAGGATCAATTTATCGCCAAAGATTTGCAATCGTTCTAGATCAGTTCCATTTCAGACACAATCATTGTTCCTTTACTTAGGAAGTGAATAAACCAAAACGCACATGAAAAATACAAGTACAGAACTAAAACAGCCCAAATACTAAAGTCTAATGTCTAGTCCTTAAATTAAATAACTACATAAAGTATTGGATGCAAGAGGGGGGGGGGGGCAGGAGTGCAATTTTGTAATGTGGTTTATGTGAATAAATGATCGCATGGTAACATACAAAATGGGTGTAATTGAATTTTTTTTTAATAATAATAGTAATAGGAAAGGCAGTAAAATATAATCAATTGAAATAATATGTGCAATGAAAATATATGAATCAAAATTTAGCTATTGATAATGATATAGCACAGATAAACAGCAATTGTATTGCAGAATATAGATTATGGATCAGGATCAATATAAGGTGGTTTATATAAATAATATATGGTGTTTGTAAGCTCTTATTATCTGGAAATAGTACATTTAAACATATTGTAGAATGCAGGTCACTTTGGTCCATATCCACTACATGGAGAGAGGGATGTGACAACATCGATAAAGACACTTTATCTGCCAAATACAAGCAGCCCACTGTACGTGTAGTAAATCACATAGGGACCACAGTACCCACATCCTGCTTTGTAAAATATATTGCACTTAATGTTTCCCTGACATTCTACCGCAGCTCTGTTACAGATGTACATTTTAATAGCGTATGACCCATCCCTGTTATAGATAGCTGAAGTCATATACCCCCATCTCTATGATAGTTTGCTAATTGGATCTGGTAGAGGTCAAACGGCTGAAACGTCAGTCAGTTAAGTTGTTCTGTGATCCTGCTTTTGTGTATGAGTCCACAAATCAACATTTCGGCAGACCAAGTCGGAAAGCCTGCTAGTCACACGGTGTCTGCTCAGGTATATGAGTAAATTCTCTAACATGCTAACTTGCTGTAGAAAAGGGATATATAATAAGTAATAAACACCAGTTAGTTTAGTTTTTAGTGGATTTACTTGCTCTTACGATGCATGGCCTCTTAAAACGTAACTGAGGTTTAAAGAGCACTTGTCATCTACACATATTGGGAGCAGCCATTTTGTAGGGGGATACAATATTCATTTAAATTGACTAGGAACTCGATACTTATGAACTTTGGTCCTGAATCGATGTCACTGGTCCTAGTGAATTGACAGGCAGCTTTGTCACGGACAGTGGTTCAGTTCACAAAATGGCCGCCCCACCGTCTCTGGACACTTTTTTTTTAATAGGTGGTGAACAGATTTTGGAGAGGTACTTTTATTTGCATGCGCTGAACAGATGGTTATTTGGTGAGGAGGAGTAAATGCAGATTGCAGGTGGGGTTTGCCGGGTGTTTATCCCGCATCACAGACCATTATCACACCCAGGCACACCGCTCTCACCTGGAAAGAATTTGTCCTGTCCCAGGAAGTCTTTCTTCATGAAAGCCTGATGAACAAGCTGCTCAAGGGAGACGGGGTCTGAGCGCCCCGGGGGAGATGTGCGCAGCAGGTCGGGATTTTCTGTGGCCTCCTCCTCCAGTAGGGGCAGTCCTGTGGGCAGAATCCAGAGACGTTACTTTCTCCACACTCAGCAAACATGAACATGCCACAACTATACGCATTGGGCCTGAGTCATTAAGGAGAGCAAAGCCTAAAAAAGGAGTAACATTTGCACCTGGGAAAAACCATGTTGCATTGGAGGGGGAGGTAAATTTAAAATGTTGGGACAGATTTATACTTGGGGTAGAACATGTCCTAGATCAACTTTAAATTTCAGTGTAATAATAAAGCTATCAGGTATTTGTGTGCTAGATGAAAAAACAGCAAATATTTAACTTATGTGCAAAATGATAAACTAATTTGCACCCCTTAAACTGTAAAATGGTTTGTCCCAGAGAACATTTACTCCTTTTTTGCCTTAATGACTCAGGCTCATTATGTGCCCAGATATCCAATTACACATTATAACTACTCTGCTCCCTCTCACCGCCATCCTAAAACACAGAGCAAAACTGGCAGTATAGCCATGATGGTGTCATAACGGGTGTGAATAATAATGCAATGAATACATAATGCATAATGTACCATGGGGCAGGATGGCGTTATAAAGGGGCAATGTGTGTTTATTTATAAAGCACTGGCATTAAACCAGTGGGGACTGACAATAGAATTGTCACATACATATAGATAGTGATAGCAGCAGTGCCTTCAGTGAGATGTGAAGTGTACCTGTGCACATTGGGACGTACCTTTATTTATATGTAGCCGATTCATTCACTAGGAATTAGAGACATCACTGAGGCACTTTGTGAAGCTCCCAGTAAACTGGGAAATATAGGTTCAGCCCACAAAATGTCTCCACTCTGTCTAGGTTATGTAGGTTGTGGGTACATCTGTGTATGTACAGAGGACTGGTTATATGTCATGATGATTAGTTGTCCATTGTGTGTATGTCACCTGTATTCATATCATTCCTTACAGACATACTCAATTTATGTCTGTCTCTCCCCCTCACCCCTCTCTCTCTCTCTATGCCCTTCCTCCCTCTAACCCTCCCTCTCTCCTCCACCTCCCTCTCTCCCTTCCTCTCCTTCCCTCCCTCTCTCCCCCTCTCTCTCTCTCTACTCCCCCCCCGTCTCTCCCTCTCTCCTTTCCTCTCTCCTCCCTCTCCCTCTCTCCCTCTCTCTGTATCTCCCCCTTCCTCCCTCTAACCCTCCCTCTCTCCTCTACCTCTCTCTCTCCCTCTCTGCCTTCCTCTCCTCCCCCTTCCTCTCTCTAACCCTCCCTCTCCCCCCCCTGCTCTCTCTCTACTCCCCCTGTCTCTCCCTCTCCCCTCCACCTCTCTCTCTTTCTCTCTCCCCTCTGCCTTCCTCTCTCGCTACTCCCCCTGTCACTCCCTCTCTCCTCCCACTCTCTCTCCCTCTCTCCTTTCCCCTCTCTGCTCTCTCTCCCCCTCTTTCACCCTCTCTCTCTACTCCCCCTGTCACTCCCTCTTTCCTCCCACTCTCTCTCTCCCTCTCTCCTCCCACTCCCTCTCTCCTCCCCCTCACTCTCTCTCCCTCTCTCCTCCCACTCCCACTCCCTCTCTCCTCCCACTCTCTCTCTCTCCCCCTCTCTCCTCCCACTCTCTCTCTCTCTCTCCCTCTCTCCTTTTCCCTCTCTGCCCTCTCTCCCCCTCTTTCTCTCTCTCTCTCTCTCTCTCTCTCTCTCTCTACTCCCCCTGTCACTCCCTCTCTCCTCCCACTCTCTCTCTCTCCCTCTTTCCTCCCACTCCCACTCTATCTCTCCTCCCACTCTCTCTCGCTCTCCCTCTCTCCTCCCACTCCCACTCTCTCTCCCTCTCTCCTTTTCCCTCACTGCCCTCTCTCCCTCTCTCCTCCCACTCTCTCTCTCTCTCTCTCTCTCTCTCCTCCCACTCTGTCTCTCTCCCTCTCTCTCTACTCCACCTTTCACTTCCTCTCTCCCTCTCTCTCTCTCTCTCTCTCTCCTCCCACTCCCACTCTCTCTCTCCCTCTCTCCTTTTCCCTCTCTGCCCTCTCTCCCCCTCTTTCTCCCTCTCTCTCTACTCCCCCTGTCACTCCCTCTTTCCTCCCACTCTCTCTCCCTCTCTCCTCCCACTCCCTCTCCTCCCCCTCACTCTCTCTCCCTCTCTCCTCCCACTCCCACTCCCTCTCTCCTCCCACTCTCTCTCTCTCTCTCTCTCCCTCTCTCCTCCCACTCCCACTCTCTCTCTCTCTCCCTCTCCCTCTCTCCTTTTCCCTCTCTGCCCTCTCTCCCCCTCTTTCTCTCTCTCTCTCTCTCTCTCTCTACTCCCCCTGTCACTCCCTCTCTCCTTCCACTCTCTCTCTCCCTCTTTCCTCCCACTCCCACTCTCTCTCTCCTCCCACTCTCTCTCTCGCTCTCCCACTCTCTCTCCCTCTCTCCTTTTCCCTCACTGCCCTCTCTCCCTCTCTCCTCCCACTCTCTCTCTCCCTCTCTCCCTCTCTCCTTTTCCCTCTCTCTCTACTCCACCTTTCACTTCCTCTCTCCTCCAACTCTCTCTTTCTCTCTCCCTCTCTCCTCCCACTCCCACTCTCTCTCTCTCTCCTTTTCCCTCTCTGCCCTCTCTCCCCCTCTTTCTCCCTCTCTCTCTACTCCCCCTGTCACTCCCTCTCTCCTCCCACTCTCTCTCTCTCCCTCTCTCCTCCCACTCCCTCTCTCCTCCCACTCTCTCTCTCACTCTCTCTCTCCCTCTCTCCTCCCACTCTCACTCCCTCTCTCCTCCCACTCTCTCTCTCTCTCTCTCTCTCTCCCCCTCTCTCCTTTTCCCTCTCTGCCCTCTCTCCTCCTCTTTCTCTCTCTCTCTACTCCCCCTGTCACTCCCTCTCTCCTCCCACTCTCTCTCTCTCTCTCTCTCTCTCCCTCTCTCCTCCCACTCCCACTCTCTCTCTCGCTCTCCCTCTCTCTCTCTCCTCCCACTCCCACTCTCCCTCTCCCTCACTGCCCTCTCTCCTCCCACTCTCTCTCTCTATCTCCCTCTCTCCTCCCACTCCCACTCTCTCTCCTCCCACTCCCACTCTCTCTCTCTCCTTCTCTCCTTTCCCCAATCTGCCCCCTCTCCTCCTTCTCCCTCTCTCTCTTTCTCTCTCTCTCTCACTCTCTCTGTATCTCTCTCTCCACTTTCTCTCACTCTTCTGTCTCTCTCCCTCCCTCTCCCACCCTCTTTTTCTGTCTCCCCCCTCTCCACCTCTTCCCCTCTCTCTACCTCTCTCCCACTTTCACTCTCTCCTACCCTCACACCCCCTTTCTCTCCTCCCCCCCTCTCTCTCTCTCTCTCTCTCTCTCTCTCTCTCCCTATTACTCTCTCCTCTCTCTCTCTCTCTCTCTCTCTCTCTCTCTCCTTATCTCTCTCCCCATCTTACTCTCTCCTCTCTCTCTCTCTCCTCTCTCTCTCTCTCCCCCTATTACTCTCTCCTCTCTCTCTCTCTCTCTCTCTCTCTCTCCTTATCTCTCTCCCCATATTACTCTCTCCTCTCTCTCTCTCTCTCCTTATCTCTCTCTCTCTGCTCTCCCTCCACCTCTTGCTTTCTCTCTCTCATTCTCCTTATCTCTACTTTCCCCCTCTCTCCCTCTCCCCCTCTCCCTGTCTGTTTATCTCTCCCTCTCTCTCTTCCGCTTATTCTCTCACTATCTCTCTCTTCCACTTATTTGCTCACTCTCTCTTTTATTTTCTCCCTCTCTCTCCTCCTTCTCTGCTTCTTTCTCTAGCTCTCCTCTGTCTCTTCTTCTCTCTCCCTCACTTCCTTTCTCTCTCTCCTTCTCTATTACTTTTTTTTTTATCTCTCTATCCTCCTCTCTTTCTTCCTCTCTCTCTCTACTTCTTACTCTCTCTCTCGCTCTCTCCATCTCTCTCTCTTTCTCTGTCTCTCCTTCTCTCTCCTTGTAACTCTCTCCTTCTTTCCCTCTCTCATTCCCCTATATCTCCTTATTTCTCTCTCTTCCTCTCTCTCTCTCTCTCTCTCTCTCTCTCTCTCTCTATCTCCCTCTCTCTCCCTCTCTCCCTTTCTCTCTCACTTCCTCTCTGCCGTCCTCTCTCTCTCTCTCTCTCTCTCTCTCTCTCAATCTCACTCTCTCTCCTTCTCTCTCTCTCCCTCTCTCTCACTTTCTCCCTCTCTCTTCCTCTCTCTCTCTCCCTCTCTCTCTTCCTCTCTCCCTTTCTCTCTCACTTCCTCTCTGCCGTCCTCTCTCGCTCTCTCTCTCTCTCTCTCTCTCTCTCAATCTCACTCTCTCTCCTTCTATCTCTCTCTCTCTCTCTCTCACTTTCTCCCTCTCTCTTCCTCTCTCTCCCTCTCTCTCTTGCTCTCTCTCTGTCTCTCTCTCATTCCCCCTATCTCTACTACCCCTCTCTCCCCATCTCTACCTCTCCCGTATGTTCATCTCTCACACCTTCTCTCTCTCTCCCTCTCCCCCTCTATCTCTCTCTCTCTCTCCAGATAGGGTCTGCCTCAGACATGGAGGGGACATAGTACCAAGCAATAAGGCAGAGCAGGGTGGGGATGGCACCTATATTATGATGGAGTAAAGAGAATGCACAAGGGGCACAGGAAGAGACTGGTGTATTGTAGAGAGAGACAGGAGTAGCTGAGAGTACATGTGAGTAATGAAGATATGATTGAAGAGACAGGATTGGGATGATCAACCCTGATTAAATTATCTGCCACAGAGGTGATAGCTGGGTGAGACACTGCAAGATAACCTAACTCCGGGGAGACGGGCCCAGTGAGACGTTACACTGTCTGCTCCTGAGCAGTACGGCTACCGTTAACTCTGTCCTTGCCACACAGGCCTGCAGAACACCCCAACTCCCCAGCAACCACATGCAACCAGCCACGCAGATAGCAGAGACACCCGAGCGCCAGCCTTCTGTATATATATATATATATATATATATATATATATGTATGTCATCCTCACACATGCTTTGCATTTGCAATATATAATTATAACACAATACATTTCCAAACATATATTACCTTAGGCAGTAACATGCAACAGAGTATATAGAAACAAAGACAAAAGAAGCAACTGGCCTTTTTTTTCATATACGTTGCAAGAATTACAGGCATGTGTAATAACCAATGCGTGTTCTAGCACACACACACACACACACACACACACACACACACACACACATATATCTAGATAGATAGATAGATAGATAGATATAAATAATTATATATATATATATATATATATATATATATATATATATATATATATATATAATCTGAACCTTTTTAAATAAATATAAAGATCTAACAATATATATTAAAATATGCATAGCAACATTTTCTTGTACGTTTTTGGTCTAATCTAGCAGCCCATATTAGCACCTTCTACCATACATCGATATAAAACAAAATGCATATCTCTACACACACCTCCATCTATAGTCGATCACATATGTTTGTATGCCAGTTTATGAGCCCCTCTCCCCCCCACCCCTTACATGATGCAAATCATTGCTGTATATATTGTGTGCAGAGTCTGCATAGATACATGATGTATATATATATATATATATAGGGGTCTCATGTATGACTGCAGCAGATCGCTGGCTCTCACCTTGCACAGCAGCCAGGACCAGCAGCAGCACCGAGGAGATCGCACGAACAGCCGGCATCCTGCTCTACCCTAGACCGTGTATCCAGGGAGATGTGAGCAGCGCTGGACCTGACTGTGCAGTCTGCCTGAGGATGCTGCGATACTCAGATACACCTCCTTGTGTCTTATGGGAAAGGTGCAGCTCTCTCCCACCTACAAGATCACCTCCCCTCCCTCTCCTGTCCCCTTCAGGGGGGATCTGGGCTCCTGGATAGAGAGGTCTGTCCTGTAGGGGGGCTCTGCTGCCGGCTGAAGGGGGTTCTGTACCCAAGAGCTGGATCAATATGAGTTTTAGGAGGGGTGAGGAGGAGGGCGGGGGGGGAGGGAGAGGAAATGTGCAGCCAGATGGGACCCAGACAAAATTGTTTCCCCCGTGGGGATTGGGACAGGGGTGTTTGATAACTCTTTGGGGATGACATAGAACCTATTAATGGTTGATGTTTTTTTTTATATCTTGATAATTGAAGATATAATATTTGGAGCATTAACCCTTCATTCCCCAGGCCTGACCTCCTATCTGCACTGCTGTCCTCTGCCCTGTGACTGAGTCTATTGTTGTGGAGGGGGGGGGCAGTCATTGGCTGTGGTGTTATAGTGCTGAGGGCTTTTTCTCTTACACTTGCCCCATAGGGGGGGTATTGTGTCTGATATCTGCCACATCACACTGAGTACACAGTTGTCTGACCCCTGGCACAGCAAATAGTGTCTCAGTTAGCAGCAGTTAGTTACTTCCATTGACTGCTGTGTTTCAGCACCAGGAACCAGCGGACAGCTCCTTGGTCACATGATGCCTGTGGCTCTCAGCTCTTGTGGACCTACAGCCAACATGGCTTGCCAACCAGAGGACTTGCTGAGACTTGTAGTTCTACAACAGCTGGCAATCCAGAGGTTATCTGACCTTGCATCATCCATGATCCAACAACCACATGAGAGACAGCGGAAGGCCTTTTTCAGCATTGTGGGCCTGGTACATATATGGTATACAGTCCCTGTTTTCCCCCCTCTTTTGCATATTAGGGAATATTGGTTGTCTGCTCCTTACTTCTTCTATATCCTGCTACTATTACACTGTTACCTCTATCTACCATTTCCCCCTCCTCTTTCTCCCACTCCCTGTGTTCTCCATCACTCCTTACCTCTGCTCCCCCCACATACTCTCAGTGTCCCCCCTCTCTCTCTCTCTCTCTCCTCCCCCTACACTCTCTCTCCTCCTCCCCTCCTCTCCTCCCTACTCTCTGCATTGCAGGCTCTGCTAGGCACTAGGAGAATTAGCACTATCACAGAATATGGTATCAGAGAGAGACCCACACACAGCCAGCGAGTGAGGAGATGGAAGAGACAGCGAGAGAGAGAGAGTCTGTGGGAGGGCAGCAGAGGGGAAAGTCAGACTGTAGGACAGCCTGCGAGATGCCCAGAGAGATCCAGTCACACACACAGACTGCACTGACACAATGCTAACCACACTGTCACATGTATGCAACAAACACGTAGAATTGTACAGAGCTTTTATGTTACACACACACACACACACATATATATATATACACATTTGGTCCTCCAGCTGTTGTAGAACTACATGTCCCAGCATCCCATGCCAGCCAGACATATACTGGGAAGCTCATCATCCTTTTTTGCTGAAATACAGAGCACGCCTGCGTCTCAGGTGCCCATGCCCTCAGTGTGGCATGACCATGCCCCTTTACCATTGGCACACTGAAACTGTGAGCAATGTTAGTAGATACGCTGCCACTTAGTGCAGGTCTAGCTGCCCACCTGCAGGTTGCTTTGTGCAGCATACCCCAGATAACCCCTTTGTCCCTTTTTGGGACTGAAGGTCCAAAATGTTTACTTTTTCCTCCTACAACACCGCTCGGTTCAGACTCATTTCGGTCTTGTGTTTATAATGAGAGTGAGGAGACATCAGTACTGTGCTTATTATATAACTCACTTTGTGTGTTTAATACATTTGGGATAATCGTCCCCTCTCATCCTTACAAGACCACAGCACCAGGTTTGTTACACACAGAAGGTCATTGCTGAAACCCATCTATATTGTCTCTCTTCATGTTGCTTATAACCATCCCTAGACCCCAGTAATCCATTGTCAGCCCCACACCAGCGCCACAATTTGTATAATTATGAAAACTGGAAGAGGAAAACTGCAAACAATCAGACATGAGCATTAATTTTCTTTTCTTTTTTTTAATTAACAAATATATTTATTGACAACGTGCTGGTGACAATACACCAAGCGTATCAAGTAAACAATTTAAGCTTCAACTTAAACCAGAGATGAACATCTCTCCCATGTATTGTTACATTTAGGCAGGGGATCTGTAACCTGCACTCCTAAATATTGGATTAGCCTAATAAATTCAATTTCACGTCTTGGTCTCCACCTCAGAAACAAGAATTAGAGAACTAGATAGAGTGCAGATTAGCCAGATTAGATAGAGTGTAGTGGTTAGCACTTCTGCCTCACAGCAGTGGGGTCATGAGTTCAATTCCCGACCATGACCTTATCTGTGTAGAGTTTGTATCTTCTCCCGGTGTTTGCGTGGGTTTCCTCTGGGTGCTCGAGTTTCCTCCCATCCCCCAAAAACATACTAGTAGGTTAATTGGGTGTTATCAAAATTGACCCTAGTCTCTCTCTCTCTGTCTCTGTGTATGTTAGGGAATTTAGACTGTAAGCTCTAATGGGACAGGGACTGATGTGAGTGAGTTCTCTGTACAGCGCTGCAGAATCAGTGGCGCTATATAAATAACTGATGATGATGATGACTTTCTGAGTGAAACATGCAGAACATTTGGTCCATTGTCATAGAGCAATTCAAATCTCACACCCATTATAGAACAAAGCAGAATGTAGTATTACGAGGAGGGTTGTTGAAGACAGAATATCGATACGAGAGAGATTCCTTGCTGTGTGGGAGAGAGCAAAGTGTGCACAATGTGACTAGGTAAAGCCCCTTAGGGCTCATTTACCTAAGTATAGAATCTGTATCAACGGAAAACGCAGCGTGGGGAGGACAAAGTAATCTCAGCAAAGTATCCTACTGTAGGAGGGGATTCTGGCAATACAAAATTATTGATCCTCCTTAGGCTCTTCTGCACCCATCAGCGTGAGAAACTGGAATTTATTCCAGGAGAAAACATTGAATTAAGCAATACCAGTGTCAGACAGAGGATATTAAATTAGTTTTTAAATAAACAGATCTCCAAAGCTTTATTGGATATAGGGAATAGGGGCCTTTGTCATTGACCAGTGAGAGTGGACTACGGTAGGTGCTGAATCTGGTAGGAGGTTCGTCTTCTATGGTCACCCAGGTTAGTGAGTGGGGAGAGGGGGTTATCACTGGCTGGATAATTTGTGCCACTAAATAGTAATTATAGATGTTAGGAACTGATAAACATCCTGATCTCTTCTGTGTAAATATTATTCTACTTCTAATGGATTTTTATTACTTCAAAGGAGAGCAGAAACACTCGGGAAAAACTGAAATATTCTACATGGGATATAGGGATTAGGGGGATCCTGAACAGTTTTATCTGTAACCCCAATACCACCATATATACTGTGTGGACCCTCCCAGTCCAAGCTAATCTTAAAGGGAACAATTTATCGAAATACGCCTTATGGATCCTATACATTAGTGCAGAGTGTGTGAAAAGAACCAGCTAATTTGATACATTTGTAGTGATCTTTCCACAGGAATCCAAAACTGAGTTTAATTTCTGTAGATATGTAGGGACATAGACACGGTTCACCTCCAACCCCAACACTGAAATAAATTGGGATTGCGAAGACATAGCATTCAGGATAGAAGTAAGCAGGTTCATAGCAGGGGAAATATCAATAATCTTTATCTTCTATTGAGAGAGCCATTATTTAATGATGCTGCCGGATCTGTCCCGCTAGTGGTTGGAGAGCTAGGGCAGAAACAGCCAGGGATAATGGCCAGTTTTGCCTTGTGCCTCTCATAATAGAAATTTAAACATATACAAGAGTTGAGAAGTATAAGGGAAGCTGGAGGGGAATCATAATAGATATTTATGGGTGAATTCAATTCACAGTATTATGTCTCACCCCCTTTCCAGAGAAAGAAGAGTTTACAATTTGCTGTAAGGAAGGGATACATTTACCTTTTGTCTTTATGGTTTTCAGAACTTTGTGGAGAACGGATTTTCAGATATGAGTTTCCTTTACAGATTCATGCAGATCTGCGTATAATTGGTTATCATGCTTGAAGACAACACATTCACACAAAGGGGTATATTTACTAAACTGCGGGTTAGAAAAAGTGGAGATGTTGCCTATAGCAACCAATCAGATTATAGCTGTTATTTTGTAGAATGTACTAAATAAATGATAACTAGAATCTGATTGGATGCTATAGGCAACATCTCCACTTTTTCAAACCCGCAGTTTAGTAAATCTAGCAGACGTAGGCATCCTGTGGATCTCTGGCTGTTGTGGAACTGCAAATCCCAGCATGGCCTGCCATTCTCTGTAGTGAAACTAGACAAGAGGTTGGGAGCTGGAGCATGCTGTGACTTGTAGTTCCACATCAGAGACTTGCTGGGTCTGGGATGTCATGACCCATCCCCCCTAATCAATGCATACTTTGCCTACAAGAGATACATCAGGGCTGATCGCTGGTTGAAAGCCTAGTGATGTGTAAAACAAACTAACAGCCTGGTATTGTACTCTGCCAAGGAACACAAAGTCTCATTTTTACTACAATCCACTGAATTAATAGATTTTCACTGGAAGACCAGACCTACGTTTAAAGAACCTGTCACACAAACAGACTCCTTTATTTTGTGCTGTGTAAATAGCTCCACACTCCTGATTCTTCAGTGCATGTTTACAGCAGCAGCCTTTGTTGTCAATAAAGGAGCAGATAATGAATACACAGATATAGCACAATATATGGCACCCGGCACCTTCACATGCAGCCACCAAGGAGACTGTGACTGACAAAAGGGAGACAAATACATTTTCTAGTCCAGCAGTTCCGGCTCACAATGCAACTGAACCAGGAAACCGTATTCAGATGCCCTCACAGCCGACGGGGGGTGTCATTGTCATTTACAGGGTTAAAATTGTCCCTGTGTCTTACTGTGTAAGAGGCGGTTTCCTGTCATGTGTGTGTGAGTGTGAATGACAGTAAAGGTCATTTATGAAGCTGCATTAGTGTGGGGGCCGCAGTGGAACTGTTGTTTTGCAATGGAATGGGCTGCTTTATGCTTATTTAGCACATGGATTTGTGGTCTAGGATGGATTTGACAATAAGAAAAGATGGGTGAATTGGGGCACTCCCTGATGAATGCCGTCCGGGGGCAATTGTGTGCTCTTTGCATTGTGCCCATGTGCACAGATCATCATCATCATCATTTATTTATATAGCGCTTCTAATTCCGCAGCGCTGTACAGAGAACTCATTCACATCAGTCCCTGCCCCATTGGTGCTTACAGTCTAAATTCCCTAACATAGACACACACACACACACACACACAGAGAGACTAGGGTCAATTTGTTAGCAGCCAATTAACCTACCAGTATGTTTTTGGAGTGCGGGAGGAAACCTGAGCACCCGGAGGAAACCCACACAAACATGGGGAGAACATACAAACTCCTCACAGATAAAGCCATGGTCGGGAATTGAACTCATGACCCCAGTGCTGTGAGGCAGAAGTGCTAACCACTGAGCCACCGTACTGCCCAAATCAAATTTCATATTGTGGGATGAGGTATGTAAATGAGATTGACAGGGTGTAGACCATACTTGTTTAATTTCCTGACCTCCCCAGTGCATGATGATGCAAATGGAGTCCATGCGCAGTGCTGGTGGGGCTGATGAGGAAAAAGTGAAGTTGGATCCGGGAGGGAGGTCTACACTCCCGGAATTCCAGGAGGACTCCCAGAAAGTTTGGAGTGTCCCGGATGTTTTGGGAAAGTAAAAAAGTATGGTGGAGAGAGAGAGTATTGCTGAGGTGTTATCGGCTGGTTGAGGCTGGGTTTTAACAAATATTGGAGGTGACACAAAAAGGGCCCCTGCCTATTGCACCAATTATGCACACTTGCTTGGCGAGAGGGACCCAGACTTCAGGGGTAACCTGAAAGCCCAACTGGGTGGGTCACTTGGGGCTTCACTGCATATATGTTGGCCACTGGTCCACAATAGCAAAGCAAAGGCCTCTTCAGAGCATGAGTAGTACCTCAATGTAGATTATATATATAATGAGTAAGGCCAAACATCCCACCACCGACCATGACTGTAGGTTATATATAATGAGTAAGGCCAAACATCCCACCACCAATCATGACTGTAAGTTATATATAATGAGTTAGGCCAGACATCCCACCACCGACCATGACTGTAGATTATATATAATGAGACTGATACCAAACATCTCACCACCGACCATGACTGTAGGTTATATATAATGAGTGAGGCCAAACATCCCACCACCGACCATGACTGTAAGTTATATATAATGAGTTAGGCCAGACATCCCACCACCGACCATGACTGTAGGATATATATAATGAGTGATACCAAACATCCCACCACCGACCATGACTGTAGGATATATATAATGAGTGATACCAAACATCCCACCACCGACTATGACTGTAGGTTATATATAATGAGTGATACCAAACATCCCACCACCGACCATGACTGTAGGTTATATATAATGAGTGATACCAAACATCCCACCACCGACCATGACTGTAGGATATATATAATGAGTGATACCAAACATCCCACCACCGACTATGACTGTAGGTTATATATAATGAGTGATACCAAACATCCCACCATCGACCATGACTGTAGGTTATATATAATGAGTGATACCAAACATCCCACCACCAACCATGACTGTAGGTTATATATAATGGGTGATACCAAACATCCCACCACCGACTATGACTGTAGGTTATATATAATGAGTGATACCAAACATCCCACCACCGACTATGACTGTGGGTTATATATAATGGGTGATACCAAACATCCCACCACCGACTATGACTGTAGGTTATATATAATGGGTGATACCAAACATCCCACCACCGACCATGACTGTAGGTTATATAGTATGAGTGATACCAAACATCCCACCACCAACCATGACCATGACAATGAGCGATGTTCGAGTACCGTGGCACACTGAAGTGAGCGCAATCGGACACCACTGTGATGTCTATCGGCTCATCGTGGGGACTTGAATCCCCACCCCACCCCATATAGTCTTCTATACATTTTTTATTTATTGACCTCAATAGACTCCTTTTACAATCTACCTCCACCTTAATTGCAATGCAGAACAACTCTGAATTCAGAAAGACCCAGGAAATTCCCCTAAAATTGTTAGATCTTAGAGGGACATCCAAAAAAACGCCAAAATGTGGACATTTGTGGTTGTTACAGAAACTCAATAATAATTTCTTACAGGAACAGGATCCCATTAGGCGCAGTGCTGGAAGATGTACATGTCAGAGTTGATCAGGACTGAATTGGGCTATATAGTAAACTGTGTAATCAGCCTTGAATCATAAGGGAGCTTATAGATCAGTGCAAGTTATGTTTCATTTTCGGAGGTCATAGATTTGCATTCCAGGGATCTTGCAAATTAATTAAATTACCTGAACTGAGGGAGGATTAGACAGGTGCCACGAGTTATATTACTGAAGGTAGCAGAGGCTGTCAAAGTTACATAATTGCCTAGTTATATAGTTACATAATTACCTAGTTATATAGTTACATAATTACATAGTTACATAATTACCTAATTATGCAGTTACATAATTACCTAGTTACATAGTTATATAGTTACATAATAGCCTAATTATATAGTTACATAGTTATATAGTTACATAATGACCTAGTTATATAGTTACATAGTTATATAGTTACATAATACCCTATTTACATAGGTACATAGTTATATAGTTACATAATGACCTAGTTATATAGTTACATAGTTATATAGTTACATAATACCCTATTTACATAGGTACATAGTTATATAGTTACATAATGACCTAGTTATATAGTTACATAGTTATATAGTTACATAATTACCTAGTCATATAGTTACATAGTTATATAGTTACATAATGACCTAGGTATATAGCTATATAGATACATAACTACCTAGTTATATAGTTACATAATGACCTAGTTACATAGTTATATAATTACATAGTACCATTGAGCCATAACTACCTGGTTATATAGCTACATAATGACCTAGTTATATAGTTACCTAATGACCTAGATATATATTTACATAATGACCTAGTTATATAGTTATATAATGACCTAGTTACATAGTTATATAAATACCTAGTCATAAAGTTACATAATACCCTAGTTATATAGGTACATAGTTATATAGTTACATAGTTATAAAGTTACATAATTACCTAGTTATATAATTACATAGTTATATAGTTACATAGTTTTATAGTTACATAATTACCTAGTTATATAGTTACATAATTATATAGTTACTTAATGACCTAGTTATATAGTTACATAGTTATATAGTTACATAATGACCTAGTTATATAGTTACATAACTACCTAGTTATAAAGTTATATTGTTACATAATGAGCTACTTACATAGTTACCTAGTTACATAACTACCTAGTTATATAGTTACATAATGACCTAGTTACATAGATATATAAATACCTAGTTATAAAGTTATATAGTTACATAATACCCTAGTTATATAGGTACATAGTTATATAGTTACATAATGACCTAGTTATATAGTTACATAGTTATATAGTTACATAATGACCTAGTTATATAGTTACATAGTTATATAGTTACATAATAACCTAGTTACATAGTTAACTAGTTACATAACTACCTAGCTATATAGTTACATTTTTACCTAGTCACATTTTTATAAGCAAGATGAAGGAAATTGGGCTACTGTTGATGGTAAAGGAACTTTAGGGGCTGGTTGTGACTCTGGAAGATAAGTCAGACAGGTTTCTGTAACGACATTAAGGTTGAGGTATATAGAAATAAATAGATCATAGATGGATGTGAGTTTGGTACAAGTTGATCTCATGTTCCAGAGTGCACAGAAAAATAAGAGGGAGGGGAGTGTAGAAATGTGTATAAGGTTAGAGGGATAGTAATTAGGTGGATGGGAAGTTTTAGGGTGAAAGGAGGAGCGTGGACATAACACAAACTATATCTCCAGTGCGTGATTCCTCTCTGAGTTTATGCAGTAGCGCTGTACAGGTACCAGCTGATATAATATTGGGCACCAGACCATCCCCCTCTTTGACGGAAATGAACAAGGCAACTTTATTTACATCTCTAGCAGTTCCCTCCAGCACACGTCTTAGTTCAGCTTGATAAACCATTTTTTACTTCTGGGCACAGGAGCTGGCACTCTCCCATGATGGGTTTGTCATCCTGTCTCCCTCCCCTGTCTCTAACATGGTTGGAGTCCCACCGTTTTCTCTCCTACTCTGGACACTGATGCACTGCCTTCCATCTCTGGTCATACACAAGTGTTGTCTAGGTTTGTGTCTGAGTCCCTTTACGGGACTCAGACACACTCGGTCCAGGTTACTCGATCTCAGTCAGGATGGGTAATAACTCATATTCGACCTGACACTTATCCTCATCAGTTCCATTTTAAAGATTGCTACCACATTTGCTTTCCACTAATTTTATGCTGTTGATTCGGGTATGCTGGAGTCCAGAAAAACAATAAATAGTGGTCTACCAATTACTGAACTTAGTTCCTTTAGCCCACATGGGTCAATTCTTTTTTAGGCAAGGTGCCTTACATCAAGGTGTTTAGGTGTAACTGTACCTAACCCTGTGTTAGACAAATAAAATGTATTGGTGTGTTTAAGTCATTGTTATGCATGCTATATCCTGGTACTTTTTCCTTTTCATTAGTAAGTGAGATGGGGTTCATTTTCAATGAGAAATGGTATTAAAGGGTATGGAGTACCACAGGGTGACAAGACACCCTGGTATAAGGTGCAGGCCCAGTTTGAAAGGAGCTATAGCAATTTTCAATTCACAAAGGTACTTTAGTTTTAGCTCAGAGTTTGGGGAGATCCCGTCTCATCCTTTACTCTTAATGGGACGAGAGCAAATACACTTACACTCACTTCTACATTTGTAAATAGTTCACATTTAACAAAGTTCCAGCTCACATTCTTTTGTAATTAAAAATGTAGAGATTATTTATATATAGATTAACCTATATTAAAGATATTTATGGTTCAGGTCCTAAGAAATGTATGGTGTTTGGTCTTCTATTAATCCAAATTTTACCGGCAGGAATCCGGTATCATCAGAGAAGCGATCGCACATAACGGTCGCTAGTTATGATTAGTATAAGATTCTTACTCAAAAATACTTTGTTAAAGGGTTAGTTCAAACCAGAGTTTCAGTGGTTCACTGAGGCAAGACACCTAAGCAGCTGTTGGAGTGAGTTGCCCCCACCTTTGGAAAGGCATTGTTTGAACTGAACTATGACCTGCATTGTACAGTCATGCCCAAAAGTTTTGAGAATGACACAAATATTATTTTTTAAAAAGTGTGCTGCCTCATTTTTTATGATGGCAGACTGGAAACTTTAAAGGGAGGGTAGTGCTTGAATTCATCGTTCTTCCTTTGTTTACCATGATTACCAGAAAGGAAACACGTGCAGTCATCATTGCTTTGCACAAAAAGGGCTTCACAGGCAAGGATATTGCTGCTAGTAAGATTGCACCTAAATCAACCATTTATTGTATCATTAAGAACTTCAAGGAGAGAGGTTAAATAGTTGTGAAGAAGGCTTCTGGGCACTCAAGAATGTCGAGCAAACGCCAGGATTGTCTCCTAAAGTTGATTCAGCTGTGGGTTTGTGGCACCACCGGTGCCGAGTTTGCTCGGGAATGGCAGCAGGCAGGTGTGAGTACATCTGCACGCAAAGTGAGGAGAAGACTTTTGGAGGATGGCTATTTGTCAAGAAGGCCAGTAAAGAAGCCACTTCTCTCCAGGAAAAACATCAGGGACAGACTGATATTCTACAAACGTTACAGGGATTGGACTACTGAGGACTGCGGTAAAGTCATTTTCTCTGATTAATCCCCTTTCACATTGTTTGGGACATCTGTAAAAATGCTTGTCCGGAGAAGGAAAGGTGAGCGTTACCATCAGTACTGTGTCATGCCAACAGTAAAGCATCCTGAGATCATTCATGTGTGGGGTTGCTTCTCAGCCAAGGGAGTGGGCTCACTCACAAGCCATGAATAAAGAATGGTACCAAAACATCCTCAAAGTGCAACTTCTCCCAACCATCCAAGAACAGTTTGGTGATGAACAATGCCTTTTCCAGCACGATCGAGCACCTTGCCATAAGGCAAAAGTGATAACTAATTGGCTTGGGGATCAAAACATCGAAATTTTGGGTCCATGGCCAGGAAACTCCCTGGACCAGTGGATTCCAAACATTTTCAGTTCAGGGCACCCTTAGGGTCTCCAAAATTTTTTCAAGGCACTCCTTAGCCAAAATAATTGACAAGTAGTCCCCCGCCTTGCTTACCACTGGCCGTGGCCAAGGCACCCCTTTGAGATCTCCAAGGCACCCTAGGGAGCCTAGGGGCACAGTTTGGGAACCACTGCCCTAGACTTTAATCTCATTGAGAACTTGTGGTCAATCCTCAAGAGACAGGTGGACAAACAAAAACCCACAAATTCTGATAAACTCCAAGCATTGATAAGGCAAGAATGGGCGGCCATCAGTCAGTATGTGGCCCAGAAGTTGATTGACAGCTGCCAGGGCGAATTGCAGAGGTCTTGAAAAAGAAGGCTCAACACTGCAAATATTGGCTCTTTGCATAAACTTAATGTATTTGTCAAAAAAAGCCTTTGACACTTATGAAATGCTTGTAATTTTACTTCAGTATACCATAGTAACATCTGACAAAAAAGTCTAAAACCACTGAAGCAGCAAACTTTGTGAAAACCAATCTTTGTGTCATTCTCAAAACTTTTGGCCATGACTGTACTGGACTGACTTGACCCCTGGTAAATAGAACACCAGGACCCCTGGACCAATGAAAAAAGATCTTAGTGTTATCTTTATTTACATTGTGACATCATTACTGGGGTTTTTCAATCCACACTGCATATAAACAGGCACTGACCCAGCAACAGTCTTTTTGCCAATACAGACTTCAGGATTGATGACTGTTGCTGGATTCACTGCTTAAGCGTAATGTATCGATTATACTTTGCTGTAATTCTGCTATATTTGCTATTAAATATCTTTGTGTGTTGGAACCACACTGATCGCATCGGACAATCTTTATTGGTGTCGATTGTAACGGACACTACAACTGGTACAATGAAGGGGTCAGTACCATGAGGAAACACAGGATGATAAACTGAGGGGGGCAGGTACCATAGTGGGGATCTTATTAATAACACTATTTTTACTTTATCCAAGTCCTTTGCGGGATTCCATCCTCACTTTTAGTTTGTTTAATGCATTTTGCCTGGCTTGTACCCAGGTAGTACCTCTGATCAGCCTGCGAGGGCACTGTCTCCTTCACATACAGGTATAGTCCCCTGACAAAGCAAGCATGCTGAAACGCGTTAGAGCTGGACTTTCTGTCTTGACCCCTTTGCTATTATGGGTATGTAATTCCATGTTTCATTTACACTTTCTCAGAAAGACTTTAAGGCCGATTTATCAAAGGGAGAAAAAAACATCCATTTTCCCTGGCTATATGGCCTTTCCTTCTTTCTCCTGATATATCAGAGTTGCCACCATTGAGAACACCGATAGTTATTGCCGGTGGTATGCCTATTTACAAAGTATTGACGTGGTACTTGGGCACTATATATTATTTGTAAGAAATTTGCACTAGATGTGCGTCAAAGTCAATTACGATGCGAATATCTCACTAGCACTTTCCATTGTTTTTGCATGAAATCCAGTTATGATGAACATTCTGAGATTGTGTGTGGATCACGCTAGATTCCACTGGCTTTATTTCTTTTGTATGTTTATTAAAGATCAGGGGTGATCGACCAGTCATTGTTTATAAACATGGATTCTAAACTAATAAAACTATATATTCTTATCATGTATTTGCTTTATAATTTCCTCCCACACAACATATAAATTAAAAATAATTATGGTTTCATCAGTTTGAAGATTATTTACATATTTTGTTTTCGGCTACAAGCTGGTTTTACCTCTATCATTACATCTTGCTACCCCTTTTATACCACTGTAACCATTATAGATATTGTTTCTGATGCATTCAATAAATAGTGTTTAAACAGTAATAATAATGTTGGTTTGAAGACCCCCTTTAAGAGGCTCTCCTTGTAGATCCACATGGCGGGTTACTACCATCTGTTATTTAAGGATAGATTTAAATATAGTAACAGGAAAAGATGCTGAATGGATGTAAGTTATAAACACAGGAGTTTCGGGTGACATACGAGCCGTGTGCGGGGTTGGATGAAGGCCAGACGTTGAGTGTGATATTTTTAGCACCATTATGTGTCACTAACTGGTTCTCCACCCTCAGGCACCGACAAGCTCTAGGAAAACCTGTGGCTCTCAAGATGTTGTAAAAACCGCAAGTTCCAAAATGCCCTTTCCGCTATTGGCGGACTGTGTACTGGCAAAGCATGTTGGGGATTGTAGTTTCACAACACCTTAAGAGCCACAGCCTGGCCAGGCCTTCTCTAGACATTCAGTTGGTACTTGTAGGACATCTATTGAGATTCCTCAGCCCCCTCTCACTCCCCTGAACCATGAGCCTGAGCTCTTGACTGTCCCTGGTTAAGAATCAAAGGATAACTCCACCTATAAAATAAGACATTTAGTTTTGGATGGAGTTAGGTGAGATAAAGTAAAGACTGAACACTTACTAAAGTCCCACATAACATGCATCGGATCTGCCTGGATGCCACGTCATGCTCTGCTCCCGACCTGAAGCTTTCATTGCCCAGTTACAGTACTTTTGATTTCCTCCCAAGCAGTGTGGTTCTGCCCAGTTATAGCACTTTTGCCCCCACCCCCCCTATCCACATGCAGTGTGGTTCTGAACCAAAGTTCTATAACTAGACAGAACCGTACTACATATATATGGGGGGGTCAAAGTACTTTAACTAGTTGGAACCACACTGCATGGTGGAGCCCAAAGTATTATAACTACATGGAGGGTTGCATCAATTGCTAATCTACTTACGCAACACATGGGATTCAGTGTAGCTGTGGGGACCTTAATGGGACAGACCACTGGCTCTGAATAGAGGGAAATGGTCCCTAGTGTGTTAGGGCATTTGAACCAAACTAATGGGGCAGTTTATAGTGGTGGACTATCCGTTTGCGATATTAGTGAGCCTTCTTTATTAGGGTCTTCAGCCTTTTAATACCTACTGCCCACTTCTGTATCTTTGTTGATGGTAAAATTTCCTTAACACCCACTGGTGCTGCAGTAACTCAAATTAGCGCAAGTGCAAAATAATTTTTAAAGGGGACGGTTATTGTGCTTTACTATATATGCAGCAGCTACTTGCAAGAGCCTATTTGAAAAAGTCACACTCTGGAGTCTTATATATAGATTACTGTACTCATACGTGCAGGTTGTTGGCATGCAATTTAAGTCTCTGCACCTGTGTAGAACACACTTCTTGTGATGGATAGGCTTATACTTTAAAGTATAATATACTTTAATTTTGAGTCTCCAGTCTGTACCTATACTAAATTAGGTTAAACCCAGTCTTAAGGAAAATGTACGCAGCAGCTACTAGATGATTCCGTTCACAGAGAGCACTAATGCAAGACGCGGTGCAAAAGGCGAACAGGTTTCAGGAGCATGCGCAGTAGCGCATTTCAGACACTGGAGTTCTGCCCCACTTCCTTCTACCACTAGACCACCGGGGATCGGGCTGCCATGAAGACTGAGCATAGAAACAGGAGCATTAACACTTAGCAATATATGGAACACAGCTAAAACCCCCAAAATGAAAGCGGATTCACCCTCTAGTGTGGTAGGGACCAGGTTGGCTGCCACTGCTCTAGAATGAGCACGTCACCCCCATTATGGGGGTAACTGCTTTATTGCTTCCTGTCTAATTGAAGGTAAATATGGGCTATGATTTTGGTATCAAAAAAGGTTACATAAAATCTATATACAATTATCTACAGCCATTTCCTTCCATGTGAAGTTAATGTTGATCTGCAGGTCTACAGTAGCCACACAGGTATTTCCACAGTTGCAGCCTAGGGCAGGTTGGTGGATCCGGAGTCACACAGATCTATGGCTCAGGCTGGGGGCACTGGCCCTCCCCTTATTCATTGAGGTCTTGATAGAAACTGGTTTAAAAGAAAGTATTCTTCTTAAAGGGATCTCCACCTTACAAAAACAGTCATACCCATTAAAATAAGTATATAGGAGACTAGCAGTACTAACCTTTCCCTTGTGTCCTTCTGGACTGCACAGCTCCCAGTCACCTACATAATGGTAGGACTGATCATAGCCCACCTCCCAACACTCCCCTGGTTACTATGTCACACGGGGTAAGGTAGGTATCCCAGTGGAAAGGAGAGTAGTTGCCCTGTGACAGGGTACTAGGGAGGTGAGCTTCAGGAAACCCATATAAAGTTGACATCCAACAGCACCGACCATAGGAGATTGACCAGCAGTGACAGCAAAAGTAGAAGATAAGGGGTAAAATTAAAGTCTTACACATGAACAGGAGATCAGTACTGAGAAGGCAGAGTCAGAATTTGGGTATTAATACTTTTATTGTGGAGCGGTAACGGAACACAGGCTTGTGAGCAGAAGACGGCTCAGTCCTCGTACACCCAAGTGTGGGCACAACTCTTGTAGGCACACAACTCCTCTGGCTTAAACCACAAGGCGATCTCCTTCTTGGCACTTTCCACCGAGTCGCTGCCGTGAATGATGTTCCTGTAGGATGGAGGGAGAGAGACGTCAGTCCCAGCACAACCACCAGCAATGTCACAGGAGCAGAACATAGCAGTGTCTTGGCTGTAGGTGGGACTTTACAATGTACTATGGGGATCAACAAATACAAGATCTAGACACAATCAATCTTCCACTCCAACAGAAAAGTACAGGAATAAGCCAATATAAGGTGTAATAAAAGTGCTTCGATGACAATCCCCAACACACCATCTTAGGAGACTACACCGAGCAGCCATCAAGCGCTCCCAGAACCTCAGTGCAAGGGAAGCCAACATTCATACATCACTCCCCACCTGGGGTCAGGGAAGCAACTGAACTAGTAGAACGTTTAATTCTTCCACATCTCTGAATACAGCCAAGAGGGTCCCAATACTGTACCCCAGTGGTTCCCAAACTGTGCGCCTAGGCTGCCTCGGAGATCTCACAGGGGTGCCTCAGCCAGTGCCAGTGGTAAGCAAGGCGGGGGGCTACTTGGTAATTATTTTGGCTTAGGGGTGCCTTGAACTGAAAAAGTTTGGAATCCACTGCTGTACACAAATCAGTGTACAGTGACTGCACAGGGGGATAGCAGCCTTCTACATGTACAATGTCCTCCGGATGACTAGACTTTTACGGTGCTGACCACCTCTGTCCGCACCGTTACTACAGTACAGCCACGTGAGGACATTAAAACACAGCAGTCACCACAGTCACACTAGGAGTTAAGAGTTAATCCAGCCAGTCGCAACACAAGTAGATTAAAGGGTCAGAACTGACGTGCTGGTAGCGTATAGGGGGTCAGACCGTTCCTGCATCCCTTAATCCAACTGTGCAGCCGATCACTGATTATCTATAGCAACAAATCCTCAACTCATAACTAAAGCTTCCTGCCACTCTGATCTTGTAAACACCCCTCCCTCATCAACAACAAACTTCTACATATATGTAAACCCCCTATACTAAACCTCCATAGTAATGCTCCCAGACATAGCAATTTGGGCGTTACATTGGCACTTACCTTGTGCAGAGGGCAGACTTGGGTTGTCACTCACTAAAGGTAAACATATTGAGAACCAAGGGGGTTCAGAGTGATCTTATTTGCAATATAGGGGGGGTGGACATTTAATTAAGGGGGACTCCGCCCTCTTAAAGTTCTTTAATATCTCTCCAATAGCCAGGCTAGGTGTAAGTACCAGTCTATTTTGCATACCAGTATTACATGAGCGTCTGTCCCCGATACTCACCTGCCAACCTGTATACAGAAGTCTCCCCTGATGGTGCCAGGCTTTGAGTCAGCGGGGTTAGTCTCTCCCAGCATCACACGACCAGTCTTCACCACGTTTAGCCCCTCCCAGACCTGCAAGAAGAGATCCCCGAGTCAGGGGGCGCAATACAGAATCACAGACAACCTGCCTGAATTTATACCCAGTGAGGTCTAAGGAGTCTGGTTTATAAAGGCTCATCACCAGTTCTCATGCAGTATTTTGTACTGTGAATACTGCACAGTAGATTATAAAGTGCATTACCTAGTTCAGTGTTGGCTAACCTGCAACACTCCAGGTGTTTGTGAAACTACAAGTCCCAGCATGCTTTGCCAGTATATAACAGCTTATTGCTGGAAGGGCATGCTGGGACTTGTAGTTTCACAACACCTGGAGTGTCACAGGTTAGCCAATACTGGAGGAGTTCAATACAGTTTGTTCCACAAATGAGAGGTTACAAGATACTGTACCTGTAGGACAGGACGGCTTCTCCAATATAGCTTGCAATACATTCACCCCCCAGCCCCCCTCAAAACATTTTACCATAGTAACGTAGGGCCCAATTTATTAAGGAACAAATCTATTTATGTTCTGTATTGTATACAATCACTCTGCTGCATGCACCAGAATGATATCAATGCCAGAGAACAGAACTACTTGCAGTTTACACTTCATTGCCTACGATTTGAAGGCTAGAATGGGCGAGAACAAACGTAGACAATGTACAGTAAGGGCGTGCCAGGGTAGAGCACACATTCAGCACATTTAAGCTCAGTGCATCTCAGGTACAATATTTTTAGCACTTTCACTTGTACCAACTATAGATTGGGTGTAAGTGCCGACCGAGCGTGATGAACATGTATCCATGCTAGAGCTTGTGTTTACAATAGTAACTACAAATTTATTTTATGTACAGTATGCATTAATATCCCAATATAGTGTATGTATTTCTTGTAAAAAAAAGTTTACAAATTTCAACGCACAACTATATTAAAAGGTGACAATTTAATATTTTTTTCTGTGTGTTCTGATGGGACTTTATATTACACATATGCATTGTACATGCCCTGCTGTGGTTGTATCTGCATATGGCAAGTGCCATATAGCCAGGGTGTACAGTATGTATACCTGTATTCAACTAGAAATGTTTCTTCAGTTCTTTAATACAGGTGTACAACATCCAGTTAAAAAGATGAGTTTCTAAATGAATCAGACCCTGCATGTGTAAGTTTTAAACACAGAACAGCCCGTTCGTCGTTTTACAGTTGTACATGAAAGTATTCAAGGTACCAGGAACAAGTGACAGGCAAGACAGATACAAGTGGTTATAGGGGCTAGATGTAACATGCTACAGCAAACATCTGTACGGGTGACACATGCCAAGTGGGCACACGGATCTTAGATTTCACCATCTCAGACTTATATTTTGAAGTCAGGTCCCCACACCACAAGCATCTTTGCAGACAACCATTTACACAATTTGAAAACCAATTCACAAGTGATTACTTCCCCTTTAATGCAGAGGGTGTGACACCAACACACCTACAGTTGTGTCCACAAGTCTAAATTTGCATATTTATCATATTTTCTCTTGCACGCAATTACTTCGCAGGTTTATTTCCTGCTATATTTACCCTGAGACCAGACTGCTGGTCAAGGCTCTTAGGGGATTGCACAGGGAACATTAGCATTACAAAATACATCTTTATACCTGTAAAAAATTAACACTAGGGTATATTTAAGTCACCCAGAACAAGCTCCGTCTTATGTACGAGAGTTTTACAGGGTGGGCGAGTCCAGCTATGATCTGGAAATCCTGAGGATACATCTGCAGCACAAGTCAGTGATTTAGCACTTGATAAATACAAATGTGTAAAACCAATGTATAGATTATTCTGTCTGTCACTTGCTAGATGCACAGAGTATGCAATTTACATTTCCAGTTAACAGTTCGGGTCTATTTTGCACATTAAACAAGGGAGATTTATTGTACAACACAAGTGTGAACAGGATGAGTAACACACCCACTGCTTTGTATCCACTACAATATCACAGACATGACAGGCAGTGTTCGGCCGCAACGTCACAGAACACTCACCATGGCAGCTACAGGCCCCGAGCACATATACTCCACCAGTCCATTGTAGAAGGGGCGATCCTTAAGGTCACTGTAATGCTTCTTCAGAAGATCCTTGGAGGCCTGTATGAGAAGCAACTCATCAGTCTACATTACTAACCACTAGCGCCTGCAACTGCTGCCAACATGCTTTAAAAAACAAATGGAGTGTAAAATAGTCACATTTAGAGAGGGAAGGGTTAAAGTCACATGTTACAGCATGCATAAATATTTCATTACCCTCAATTTTGCTACAGTACATAACTGAAGGAACGTCAGACAAGGGAACAAAGAAGTTGAGCATTTGAATCTGGAAGACAATATGCCCAAGACCCAGAAAGGGTTAAAATGTCTCAGCACAGGAGTCAAATTTCCGGAAACCCATCAGACCGAAGTGAGCACAAAGCAGCATTGTATAGAACACTAGAGAAGGTCACAGCCGGTAACACCAGATTGTCACCATCCAAAGTCTCACTGGGGGCAGAGATTGGGGATGAGGGAGATTAACACCAAGGTCAGGAAGAGTCAAAAACTACATCAAACATCAGACAGATCACTGCCCTAGAACAGAGGGGCTGCATCTGGGGATAGGAGCCTGAACGTTGGCCAGTCCTAGCATCTGAGAGACCACCCACCCCTACATGGCAAGGGGGGGGGGCTCACCCCTACATGGCAAGGGGGGGGGGCTCACCCCTACATGGCAAGGGGGGGGGGGGCTCACCCCTACATGGCAAGGGGGGGGGCTCACCCCTACATGGCAAGGGGGGGGGCTCACCCCTACATGGCAAGGGGGGGGGGGCTCACCCCTACATGGCAAGGGGGGGGGGCTCACCCCTACATGGCAAGGGGGGGGGCTCACCCCTACATGGCAAGGGGGGGGGCTCACCCCTACATGGCAAGGGGGGGGGGCTCACCCCTACATGGCAAGGGGGGGGGGCTCACCCCTACATGGCAAGGGGGGGGGGGCTCACCCCTACATGGCAAGGGGGGGGGCTCACCCCTACATGGCAAGGGGGGGGGCTCACCCCTACATGGCAAGGGGGGGGGGCTCACCCCTACATGGCAAGGGGGGGGGGCTCACCCCTACATGGCAAGGGGGGGGGGCTCACCCCTACATGGCAAGGGGGGGGGGCTCACCCCTACATGGCAAGGGGGGGGCTCACCCCTACATGGCAAGGGGGGGGGCTCACCCCTACATGGCAAGGGGGGGGGGCTCACCCCTACATGGCAAGGGGGGGGGGGCTCACCCCTACATGGCAAGGGGGGGGGGCTCACCCCTACATGGCAAGGGGGGGGGGGCTCACCCCTACATGGCAAGGGGGGGGGGCTCACCCCTACATGGCAAGGGGGGGGGGCTCACCCCTACATGGCAAGGGGGGGGCTCACCCCTACATGGCAAGGGGGGGGGCTCACCCCTACATGGCAAGGGGGGGGGCTCACCCCTACATGGCAAGGGGGGGGGCTCACCCCTACATGGCAAGGGGGGGGGCTCACCCCTACATGGCAAGGGGGGGGGGCTCACCCCTACATGGCAAGGGGGGGGGCTCACCCCTACATGGCAAGGGGGGGGGCTCACCCCTACATGGCAAGGGGGGGGGCTCACCCCTACATGGCAAGGGGGGGGCTCACCCCTACATGGCAAGGGGGGGGCTCACCCCTACATGGCAAGGGGGGGGCTCACCCCTACATGGCAAGGGGGGGGCTCACCCCTACATGGCAAGGGGGGGGCTTACCCCTACATGGCAAGGGGGGGGCTCACCCCTACATGGCAAGGGGGGGGCTCACCCCTACATGGCAAGGGGGGGGCTCACCCCTACATGGCAAGGGGGGGGCTCACCCCTACATGGCAAGGGGGGGGCTCACCCCTACATGGCAAGGGGGGGGCTCACCCCTACATGGCAAGGGGGGGGCTCACCCCTACATGGCAAGGGGGGGGCTCACCCCTACATGGCAAGGGGGGGGCTCACCCCTACATGGCAAGGGGGGGCTCACCCCTACATGGCAAGGGGGGCTCAGACAGTCACCTGTTGGAACTTCAAGGCCACCAGGCGGAACCCTTTCTGCTCAAAGCGCTTGATTATCTCCCCAATAAGACCTCGCTGGACCCCATCGGGCTTGACGGCGATGAAGGTTTGCTCACAGTTGGCAGCCATCCTGCAGGGAGAGACAGAAGGAGAGCAGAGTCAGAGCATCCTAGGACACCACAAGGGTTAATGAGGCCACTTCCTCCTAGACACACAAACATGCATTATACCAACATGAACTACAACTAGCTGCATACTGGGAGACCTGCTACTGGACAGGACATTGCATGTGTAGGCAGTCAGTGGGTCTCCAGATCCTGGAGAACTATTAGTCTCAGCATGCCCTGCCCAGCGTGGGCTATGTTGTCTGGGTGCAACCCAATACTCTGACATAGCTCCCCTAGGAAGCTGACAGCCCAACCCAGACCAGACCAGACCAGACCAGACCAGACCAGACCAGCCCAGCCCAGCCCAGCCCAGCCCAGCCCAGCCCAGCCAGCACCCCCTCACCACACACCCACTGCCCCTCCCACGCCCCGCGCTCACCTTCACCCGGGGAGACTTGGCGTGAGAAAGAAGAAAGAGCCCCCGTCCTGCGCTCTTTTATACTGCTGCTGACGTCACCGGCTGGCCAGCTTCTGGTTGGACAGGGCGCAAGCACCGCTTTCACTGCGGCGGCATGTAACGAGGGTTCCCATGGGCTCCTTGACAAGCGGCGGCTCATTGGTAGGCTGAACATGGGCGTGTCTGTGTCATGCCCCGGTGCATGCCGGTCCTGACAACTCCCTATAGTTCTACTTATTGTCCTGGGACAGTCCCTGGTTATGTCCCCAAGTTACTGTACTGCCCAGTACTGTGTGTCTGCATGGTAGATGTACCTAGTGTTACTGTACTGTGTCTGCATGCTGGATGCTGCCCTAATGTCACTGCCAAGGAAGGGGTATTAATATGCAAAAAAGTACTATGTTATCCAATGCAACATGACATGCTGGGGATTGTAGTCCTCATATATATATATATATATATATATATATATATATATATAATTTCTACACAAGTGATGCTAATATAAGTATAAAGTCTTGTAAATGATACCTGCATGAGTCCTGATTATTATTATTATTATTATTATTATTATACTTTATAAAGTGCTGACCTATTACAGAACACTATATCAAGGGGATCATGATATAAATAAATCACATGCACTGACATGAAACAAGGTAAAGATGGCTCTGCCCATATGACCTTACAATCTAAGGTGCATGAAACTTATGATACATAAGGTAGTGGAATAATAATTCTGGCTGGTGGTGGGGAAGGTGAGTGGGTGCTGTAAGGCAGATGCCACCGATAATGAATCAGCCATTGGTGACTGGCGTTTCTGTGCAGCTATCCGTGGTGTGTTATGGTTGGAATAGATGTAGAGAAAGTGACAACTATGAGATACAGTAACTCAGACTTACCAACTCTCCCGGAATGTCCGAGAGACTCCCGCATTTCACGAGAGTCTCACGGACTCCCGAGAGAGTATGGCAATCTCCCGCATCTGCCGAAGTGGGCAGAATAAGGGCCAAAATAATCGCAGCATTTTGCCCCGCTCCGCTGTAAAATGATGCATTTACGTCATTACATCACGGGGGGCTTGTCCAAAATGATGCAATTTCGGAGCCCCGCCCCCCGTACGCCCTCCTCCCCCTCTGCAGCTCCCGGAAGGCATAGAGAAAATGTTGGTAAGTATGCAGTAACTGTGACTGTAGCTAGACTAATGCAAGTAGAGGTGGTAGCTGAGACCGTAGGAGAATGCTAGAAGAGATCTAAGGACTGTAAATAATGAATCGGCGAGTGCAGCTAAGCTCAATCTGTGGAAGTATTGGAATCACAGAGCGTGGGTGCATAATAAAGTGAAACTACATGGGCTGAGTCCTTGTACCCAACATCTTGGTGGGGGAGTGTTATCTCATCAACCAAGTGATCTGTTCATCCCTGGACAGGCTTGATGACAGCAAAGTACAGATGTGAACAAGTCATTGATGTTGCAAATTGTTTTGAGATATGAAGACAAGAAACTGTGCATTGAGACTGAACATAAATAGATATACTTTATTCATGAAGATGACCTGGCAGGCATTATTTCCATGTGTGCGCACCATCCCACCTGCCCACCTGTGCCATCTGCATGTGCGGCTACCTCTGTTTCCCCCACACTAACCCATACATCCGGGGATGGAAGAGAGGAGGAGACCGAAAGACAGCTGAGCACTTCACCTACGAGCATCCCCAGGCAGGAGTCAGGAAGGTTACCCAACACATCACACATCCATGCAAACAGGGATAATGCACTAAAACCAATATACCATTATATTTCATATGGATGATTGTCCAGTATTGTGTTGTTCCCCACGGATTACATTGCCATCTGTGTGAGCAGTCTGAGTGAATCTGCAGAACTTTCTGAGCCCTTTTCTTGCACATCTTTCCAAATGACCGTATATGATCGCTTATGCCGTCATTATGTGACAAAGCTAATGTGCCCTGCCTGATGCCAGCCTTCAGATTTAGCCACACAGTTCTATATATGTATATAGCCAAATCTTACAGGGATCGGCATAGCGGGCAACATACGACCAGCTTAATAGTGGGCCAGCCCAGCTTCAGGCATAAAAGTTCATTAACTAGTATTGCAAATAGGTGCAAAATTTGCACACAACCATAGCAACCACTCAGACACTTGTTTTAATTGTCCAACTTGCACTTGACAAATAAAAATCTAATTGCTGATTGGTTATTGAAAAATTTGCAACTAAATGCTGTGTTAGCCTTTTTAAAGTGTCTGTGCAGGAGTAGTGTTTGGGCTCAGCTATATCATGCACCAAACTGTAGATCACAGTATTAGTTCTTATCTTTTATAATGTATATGTTTTTTGGTGGGACTGCCCCAGTTTTGCGGACCAGGAAAGAAACAGGGCTTATAGGAAAGTGGGTGAGGTTTTGTCAGAAAGTGGGCATAGTTGGGTGGATTAGGGTAGTTATTGGGTGGATTGGGGGTGTGGTTTGAACAGATCGGTCTGGGCTTATTTTTCCCCAATGTTGCCTGGATATATGTTAGGAGGTATGTGTACTGCATGCTAACACATGTTAAAAGATACATAAAACAGTGTATCTCGCACTGATTACAAAAATATCTAAAAAAGATAATAAAAGTACAAACTCCCCGAACACATACATTTAAACATAAACTTTATTTTCATCCACACAGCAGTACACCAAACTGCTAAAGTGTGTTAGGAATATTATCTGACATTTCCACATCCAGCCACTAGAGGCCACCACTTGCTTTTGATTTTGCTCTTGAACTTGCCCTTAACCAAGATGGCCGATATAACCTCATAAGAATCGATCTTGGTTCCTGTTTCATGCCTGTTTAGGCCTTTAAGTGCTTATAAATTGCTACTTCCTGAATAAGCCTTTGCATGATTATTTTGTGCGCTTTGTCCATCTTGGATTCCCTGCTACTGTGTATTACCCGGCTTACTCCTGACTTCCTGCTTTGTGTGCCAGCTTGGCTGACATCTGAACATTCATTTTGAATGCTGACCAGCATATTCCCGGAGTTTTCTTCCCCTACTTATCTCAGAATTGCAGGAGAGGATTCGTTCAGCTAAAATTTTCACTAAATTAGAAATTACGTTGTGTGTACAATTTAATCTATATGTGAGCTGGTGATGAATGGAAGACTGTCTTTAAAACCTAATATGGACATTATGAATATCTGGTGATGCCTTTTGGACTGTGCAATGTCCCTTTGACTATTTTTTACATTTCATATTTTTTCTTAATTTTTGGTTAAAGTTTGTCTCAATGACATATTAACTTTCTCAAACTTCCTTGTAAGAGCATCAAGAGCAGGTTTGAAATGTCCTGGAACATTGTCAGGAGCGTTCCCTGCTCTGCGATCCACTCACGGCGACGGATGTTTTCGTCTTTTTCCACCCACATATCTTTCGGTGGAGACTTTGGCGTCCGCCTCTCCCTGGCTGATATCTGCTAGGCAGCGGGAAGCTGAGAGTCCCTTTTTAATGAACAGGGTTATATAAACCCTTCCTTGAACCCTCCCCGGGGCCTGAGTATCAGGTGCAAGAGCTGGTGTTCCCCAGGACATCTTCTGTACTCTTTGTTCCTGGTTATTGTTCCTTTGGCCTGTTCCTTGACTTTGGTGTTACTCTTCTCGATTTTGGCTTGTTCACCTATTCCTAGTATAACCCCCAGTGGATTCTCCTCTGGTACTTGCTCTTTTTGTACTGATTCTGACCCAGCTTGTTCTACCTCTCTACACATTCTCACAAGTCACCTTGTTCAGGACTGTCTACGATTGCCGCAAACCTGCAAGTCCCATGCAGCCGAGACCACCTTGCGGGGGTCTCTGGTGAACCCCTGGGGCGTGTTAGACTCCGCACCTCGCAGGTGTTAACTTGTGGAAAACATCTTCGTAAACATCAGCAAAACATTAAATTGGAAAAGTGTGAGATCCATCAAACACAGGTTCAGTTCCTTGGCTGTATCATCTCACGTCACGTCTACAAATGCCAGATCCCAGCAAGGTCCAGGCTGTAACTGTAATTGGTGCTTCAATCACTTGATTGACTAAGGAGGGATCTCCATTTATTTGGTCCAAAGAAGCTAATAAAGCTTTTTCCTTAATGTGGTTCAGCTTTACAACAGCTCCCATCCTTATATATCCTATCACAGAACTCCCTTTTTATCATTGAGGCAGAGGTTTCAGATTGGGAAAGATGTCATTACACCCATCATCATCATCACCATTTATTTATATAGCGCCACTAATTCCGCAGCGCTGTACAGAGAACTCGCTCACATCAGTCCCTGCCCCATTGGTGTTTACAGTCTAAATTCCCCAATGTAGACACATAGAGACAAAAAGACAGACTAGGGTCAGTTTGACTGCAGCCAATTAACCTACCGGTATGTTTTTGGAGTGTGGGAGAAAACCAGAGCATCCGGAGGAAACCCACGCAAACACTGGGAGAACATACAAACTCCACACAGATAAGGTCATGGTCGGGAATCGAACTCATGACACCAGTGCTGTGAGGCAGAAGTGCTAGCTACTAGGCCACTGTGCTGCCCTGCTTTATTCCTCTTATCATATGACTGTCCCAGTTGATCATGCCTGGTTTTTGCTGAGTGGGGGCATCTCTTATACTGGGTACACACTACAGTGTTTTCCTATATAATTTCGTTCATTTTTTATACCCTTTCAAAATGTGGGAGATCTTTATACCCCACCCTGTATTTCCAAAGCTCATCGTATCGTTTCATTTGATTTTTAAACCGGTCTAAAAATGTCTTGCAACCATGGAACAATGTCGTTCCAATCCTGCAGTGTGTACGCACTCACGACCGGCAGTGTCCATAGATCTCAATGGAGTGTGCAGAGTCACCATCTTTTCAGCTGATGGTTATGACAGATGAAGAGCACAGGTCTGACGGTAAGTCGTGTAAAATGTGTATAGTGTGTACACAGGAATCGGCATACTGATTGGGGACTTGTTTTATTTAATTGTTTCTAAAATCGTTAAGGATATTGAATCGGGAGAAATTTTGTATAGTGTGTACCCAGCATTAGAAGGAGCTGTACACCAAATAATTGTACTAACAGACCACCAGAAATTAGAATACGACAGGACTTCTAAAAGACTCTCACCTGGATAATCAAGATGGAGTTTAGTTCTAAGTTGATTGACTTTCCCTTTGTCACAGACCTGGATCTCAGAAAGGAAAAAAACAGCACTCTATCTAGCGCATATATTGATGACTTGTCTCAGATGAAGTCAAAAGAAAAAATATTCTCCAAGGTTTGGCAGTGGTGAGCTGTTGTCTGACATCAAGTAATGCTACTTAAAGAATCTGACCCTTCTAAATCCCCCTGTGGACGTGCAAATAACCTATCGAAATAGCATATGAGCAATGTCAGTCTGTACTGGCAGTGCAATGATTAAGAGTATTGAAGTTTTTTCATGACTCTACAAAATTACTGTCTTCTTGTTTCTGATGTCTAAATTTCAAGGAGGAAGTTAGAAGGTTGTCCTGTCGTTCTTGTGCTCGGTGTAAGACTCCCGGTACTTCTACATTTGTCCTTTTGCAACTGTTTCCTCTCATCCATGGGGTTCAATCTGAATTGTAGATATACCTCCCTTTAAAGACATGACTACATTTCTATTAGTTGTTGACCAACTACCAAAGATGGGTCACTTTGTGCCCTGTCTTGGACTTCCTTCTGCAAAAGGACCAGTGGAATAAATGACCAGGGAAGCGTTTCGGCTACATGGGGGAACCCGATGATGTAGTTTCTGATCGGGGAGTGTAATTTACCTTGCAATTTTTTTTGGACCATCCTAAATATTGATATTAATTTATCAACTGCAATCCTATGATTGGACTGAAAGCGCTAACCTATGACTAAACCAGTACCTTGAGTGTTTAATTTGTCATCTACAAACTGACTGGGATGACGATGGCAAAGTTCTCCTATAATATCTCCCAACATTCATCCACTAAATAAATTCCTTTTTATGATAATTTAGGTTATCATCCAAGCCGCCTTCCTAAAATCTACCACAGTTCCTCAGTTTTTGCAGTTACTGCTAGACTGGACTCGCTACAAAATAGCCTTACTGTATTAATAAAAACCACTATGCCATGCCAAGGAAACTTAGAAAGAAAAAAGGTGCATCGGCTTAAAATTGGCAGTGACATGTGGTTCTCTACTCGAAATTTGAGAATGAGCATAACTATCCCCTAAATTTAATCAAAAATGTGTCGGTCAATATACAATTTTGCCAGTTATCAGTCCACAGTTATCAGTCAGCCTCTGACTTAAACTCCTTGACCTCATGGGGAAAATTCAAACGGCGTAATGTGCCGCTGGGTGCCACTGACTTCATTATTTGAGAAAATGGATGGGTTTTGGCCCAGAAGACAGCTCATGGGAACCATAACAAAAACGTCCATGGGCCGCGATTATTGCAAGATTTCCACAGGAAATATCCCGAGAAATATAGTCCAGAGGACGTCATGAAGAGAGAGAGAATACTGTTAGCAATATTATCTGATATTGCCACTTCCTCGCATTAGAGGTCGCCACTTAACCTTGAACTTGCCCTTAACCAAGATGGCCAATATTGCCTCCGAAGAATCCATTTTGGTTCCTGTTTGGGCATCTTAATTTGCACTTCTTGGTTTATACTTTAAAAATTTGTTTGCTATACTTATGTTCATGCTCTGATGCACACCCAGCTTATGCCTGGCCAGCTATGTGTGTGCCAACAAGACTTACTTCTGTACATTATACAATCAGATTATACTTGAATGTATTAGAGTCACTAGTTGGAATAAATATAGGTTTGTTTTATACAAATGCTAAAATCCCTAGGTCTTGAAGTCACTGTCCTCTCCTGGTTCTCATCCTACCTATCTAATCACTCTTTCAGTGTTCATTTCACTGGATCTACCTCTGCTCCGCTTCCTTTATCAGTTGGAGACCACAGGGCTCAGTCCTAGGTCCTCTGCTATTCTCTATTTACACCACTTCTCTTGGAAAACTAATAAGCTCCTTTGGATTTCAGTATCATCTCTATGCGGATGATACACAAATCTATCTATCCTCTCCTGATCTCTCACCATCTGTGTTGTCTCGTGTTACTGACTGTCTTTCTGCCATTTCATCTTGGATATCTTCTCGCCAACTCAAATTCAATTTCTCAAAAACAAAGTTAAGAATATTCCCACCCACCAACAGAAGTCACCTACCTGACATTTCTGTTTCTGTTGACAATATGACCATAAATCCTACCCCGCAAGCTCGCTGCCTAGGTGTGATCCTTGACTCACAACTATTCTTTTTTCCCCACATCGACTTTATATCTAAATCATGTTACATAAATCTAAAAAAACATTTCCAGAATAAACACATATTTTACACAAGACGCTGAAAAAACATTAATTCATGTACTCATCATCTCCTGCATCGACTATTGTAATTCCCTCCTTACTAATCTTCCCAAAATCAGACTCTCACCCCTACAATCTATTTTGCACGCAGCGGCCAGACTGATTTTCCTTGCAAATCGTTCTTCCTCTGCTGAGCTACTCTGTCAGTCTCTACATCCTGCCTTTTCCAGAACCCAATATAAAATACTTCTACTAACATACAAGGCCGTCAATAGAATTGCACCAACATACATTTCCTCACTTGTCTCAAAATCTCTCCCAACTCGACACCTCCGTTCTGCACAAGATCTGCGTCTCTCTTCCACTCTCATCACTTCCTCCCATTCTCGGTTACAGGACTTTTTTGGGGCTGCACCCACTTTGTGGAATTCCCTCCCTCGCACAGTAATACCGCTTTCATACTGCCGCCCCGGCAATATCCTGGGTTTTTCAAGCCGGCTTTTTGCCGGGGCTCAGAGCGTCCCAGCTCAGAAACACCATTCATACTGCACCTCGGACCCGGGAATTTCCCGGGATGACCCCATTCATACTGCACAAGTCTGTGGGAGTCATCACCAGAGCAGTTTTCATTGGCTGAAAAATGGTGATACACAATATAATAATACAATAATGAATAAAGGATACCTCCAATTGGCTTATATATTTAGTCGTACTTGTCTCGGAGGGCTTTCTGAAAGGCATAAAGAGACTGGGAAACATATATTTAAGGGAAGGTTGTAGGAACTTTTAAAGCTAGGCATTGCATATTTCAATGATTACCCCAAAAGACTAGACTTTTAGATGGAAAATTAATGGCCTCTTTTTGGCAAGCATAAAATGAATGAGAAATGCCTAATTCCAAATCCTCCAGAGACAGGCAGACAGCCAATCAGCTTGTTTTCTGTGCAACCTGGGTTGCACCATTCATAGTGCAGGCAACCCGGGTCCGACCCAGGATTTACCCCTCGATAAATCCCGGGTTGAAGACCCGGCTTTTTAGACCCGGGATTTTTGACTTGTACCATTCATACTGCACCAAGACCCGGGTCGTTTGAGCTAGCCCCCGGCAAAAACCCGGGATTTTGGTGCAGTATGAATGGGGTATAAGACTCTCCTCTGGTCTACAAATCTTCAAGCGTTCTCTGAAAACCCACCTCTTCAGGCAAGCTTATAATATTCCTCAATCACCCTCTGAAACACACTAGGGTACCCTATTACCACCCTTTACATAATTCACACAAGACAACAACCCTCTGACCCCAGACCAACATTGCTGTGTGACTGGATCACATAGCATGCAAATCACTGTCTCACTTTGCAGTCTGGCTGCACCAATATGCAGTATGTAGATTTAACCTCATGTATCTGACTCTTATTGATCTATAGATTGTAAGCTTGCGAGAAGGGTACTATTACCTTTTTGTCTGTATTACCCAGTATTGTTTATTACTATGTTTGTCTCCAATTGTAAAGCGCTACAGAATTTGCTGGCACTATATAAATGTTAATAATGATGATGAATAGATAGGAAACAGTATTTTATTTGTTAAAGTAAATCTCAGCATTAGATTAAGACATACTTGCCAACTCTCCCTGAATGTCAGGGAGACTCCCTCACTCCCTGAAGAGTCTGGCATTCTCCCTGATGCTGAGCCAGTACAAGACGTGGTTGGCTTCGCCATCTGTGGCATGATGACACAGTTCAGAAATTGTGTCCTATGTCCATGTATTGATGCCTATGGAGGTGGCCAATTTCATGGAGACCAAGATTTAATCAAAGACTGACAAGTAAGACAACATGACTTCAGTAATGGAGACAGAAATGTAAAAGACACTTCAGTCTCTAGAGATTCATTAGCTGCTGTTCTTTAAGGCATAGTTGCCTATTCTCCCGGGATGACCGGGGGACGGTGCAAAATGATGCGATTAATCAAGCCCCGCCCCGACACGCCCACCTCCCCTGGGATTTGGGCAGACTTTCGACCATCGTGTCACTGCACACACTGACCCGACTTTTGAACGAGAGGTCGTATGTCGGCTGATTTAGCCGATTTTTGGATGAAAACTGTGTAGTGTGTACCCAGCTTTAGTATGTACCCAGCTTAAGTCTACTTGTAGCTTAAAGCTGGGTACACACTACACGGTTTTCGTCCAATAATCGGCTCAACCAGCCGACATACAACCGCTCGTTAAAAAGTCGGGTCAGTGTGTGCAGTGACACGATGGTGGAAAGTCTGCCCAAATGGATGATTGTCGCCTCATTTGGTTGGTCGTACCGTTTAATATTTTTGTTCCAATCTCGTTTCCGCTGTGTAGTGTGTATAAACTTCCGACCGATCCACAACAGTGAGTACGAAATTACAGTCATTGCTCATGACAACATGGCTGTAAAAAGTCGCTAAAGGGAGGTCCGTTCTTCCCTTTATTGTCCTAAACAAGGCTGTGTGTATGCAGTCCATGGACCGAGCGATCGGAACATCGACCACATGTAAAATCGCTCGGCATAAAAGTTGGTCGAAATTTCTGTAGCGTGTACCCAGCTTAACTCTGTAGAAAACACACATCAATAATTAGATTATCAGGTCATGTAGACCAGACTATTGTTTAACAGAAGTTATCTTTGTTTAAATAAACCACAGGAGATCTAGCTAGGAGTCCCCCCCCCCCCCTCTTTTCCAAATCTAGCCAGGCAAGTGCTATGCTTAAGGCACAATGGAGTGATTAGCCAACCTTACATTATGCTGTAACCATTTATATAGATTGTAATTATTCTGTCCTGCTATGACATTGACATTGTGCTGTCAGCTACATCTCTAGGCAAACTAGATAAGGGTTAGGAGAGCACTCACAGGCCAGACAGGATGGCTCTATTTGTCTGATTTAATCAATTAAATTAGGAAATGTGTGTTGTATCCCTAATTTAAGATAATAACATTATTTAAGATAATAATCCCTACAAATGTGTGGGGTTCAGGGGGAGCAGTTTAAGGCTGAGGTTAAGGGGGCTTTAGATTTGCAGGCATTGAGATGGGGGTTGTATTTCCTGGAAAGATTTTCAATTTGCAGATTAATTATTTGGATTTTCCCCTTATAATGAGGAACCCACAATGTCTGGGCCTTAATGTCCAAGGTGCTGGCTGCAGCTACCAGGCAGTCATCACTCTGACCAGCTTGTTTGTACAGATATATATAACAGTGTGATGATAAAATCTGCTGATACTGAATATTTCCAGGAAATGTGACTCATAGGACAATGAAGTATTCGGTAATCTGCTCCTGAATGACTGATTGAGCAAGATGTGTGATTCTGACAACCATTACATGGCATTTCTCTGTTTAACATGACACCCTGGACATATGTGTAATGCTGACTATTTGTGCTGTATATAGGAGAAGATGTAACTATAGGAAACTGCAACAATCAGCAGAAAAATAACACAAAATGCAATATAAAGATGTGTGCTCTCAGTATTAAGTCAGAAACCAGACACAGCCTGATACTATGTATCACCCATCAATCACAACTCACACATCAGCTAAAATATAAGGTTAAACAAAGTCAGATCCTCTCAGTTATTATAATAATTCAATGTATAAGAGATTAGTAATCTCTGTTGCAGCTTGTACGTACATTGTGCACTCCTGTGTGTGTGTTGTTGCACGAAATACGACCACAGAGGAGTTTATATGTTGAGTATATTTGATCTTCTAAGAATATATACGTTGCATCAGAAAGTTTCCCACCAACAAGATGGCGGTGCTCGTAGGCGGCGACGGATGTGCAGAGCCAGCGCACAGCCGCCTAGCCCCGCCTAGTGACGCTCCTGTCCCCGCCCCGACAGGCCCCTCCCCCCTCTCTGTCTCTTCCTGCTGCCGCCTGTGTGGGTGAGGTTCAGAAAGTCCGGGGCCTGCTCGCTGTCCGGTGTCGTGTGACCAGCTGTCCCCCCTCCCGCTTCCTGTCCGTACAGCCCGCGTCTTCCTGTCCGTACAGCAGCCCCCCTTCCGTACAACCCCCCGTCCTCCGTACAGCCCGCACTGTGATTATGCACAAGGAGCACCTGGCCCAGGATGAGAACAGTAACCCGCGGGAAGGCCCTGTGAGCCGGAGGAAGGACCGGCTGAGCCCCTGCGAGCACGACATGAACCACATCAACCGGAGCCGGCCCAAGACAGGTACCAAGGCCGGGACTGGCGGGCTGGGCTGGATGCCGGTGCTGAGATCGGGATTATCTGTGTGGGCTGGATGCTAGGGCTGGTCTAGGTGACAATGTAGGGACTCACTGGGCTGGTCTAGGTTCTGGTGCCAATGTAGGGACTCGCTGACTGGGACTAATATAGGGACTCGCTACCAGGACCAGAGACTGGGACTAATCTAGGGATTCACTAGCTGGGACTGGGACTAATATAGAGAATCACTAGCTGGGACTAATATAGGGACTCACTAGCTGGGACTAGGACTAATATAGGGACTCACTAGCTGGGACTAGGACTAATATGGGGACTCACTAGCTGGGACTAGGACTAATATGGGGACTCACTAGCTGGGACTAAGACTAATATGGGGACTCACTAGCTGGGACTAAGACTAATATGGGGACTCACTAGCTGGGACTAGGACTAATATGGGGACTCACTAGCTGGGACTAGGACTAATATGGGGACTCACTAGCTGGGACTAGGACTAATATGGGGACTCACTAGCTGGGACTAGGACTAATATGGGGACTCACTAGCTGGGACTAGGACTAATATGGGGACTCACTAGCTGGGACTAGGACTAATATGGGGACTCACTAGCTGGGACTAGGACTAATATGGGGACTCACTAGCTGGGACTAGGACTAATATGGGGACTCACTAGCTGGGACTAGGACTAATATGGGGACTCACTAGCTGGGACTAGGACTAATATGGGGACTCACTAGCTGGGACTAGGACTAATATGGGGACTCACTAGCTGGGACTAGGACTAATATGGGGACTCACTAGCTGGGACTAATATGGGGACTCACTAGCTGGGACTAATATGGGGACTCACTAGCTGGTACTAATATGGGGACTCACTAGCTGGTACTAATATAGGGACTCACTAGCTGGTACTAATATAGGGACTCACTAGCTGGGACTAATATAGGGACTCACTAGCTGGGGCTGGGACTAATATAGGGACTCGCTAGCTGGGGCTGGGACTAATATAGGGACTCGCTAGCTGGGGCTGGGACTAATATAGGGACTCGCTAGCTGGGGCTGGGACTAATATAGGGACTCGCTAGCTGGGGCTGGGACTAATATAGGGACTCACTAGCTGGTACAGAGACTGGGACTAATATAGGGACTCGCTAGCTGGGCCAGAGACTGGGACTAATATAGGGACTCGCTAGCTGGGAAAGGGACTGGGACTAATATAGGGACTCACTAGTTTGGACTATTATAGAGACTTAATTACCAGACCAGAACTAGATCTGGCAGTAAGACTAGCTGGCTGGAGTTGAGTAATGTTATGATTTGGCTTTAGTGGTGTGAATCTCTTGTATGGGAGTAATAACCAGTAATGTCTGAGGTTAATACCTGTAATACCTGGGGACAGGTTCTGCGTGGATCACATATTACCTAGTAGTATTATAGTAATACTGAGTTGCAGGTGAATACAGCAAGCATTGGGTAATGTTACTGGGTGAATGCAGTGAATACCCTGCAGCTTACAGGGCAGTATCCGAGAACAGGTGACTTGTTCATAACCCCACTGCCTGGTGATATTGGGGCAGTGATGGGTGGTATATTACAGTGTACCTTATAGCCAGGGTTTGTGGGGTGACGTGTGTGTGTGTGGGGGGGGGGTCCTGTGTGATGGATTAACCTTTGGGACACTGGTAACAGGTTGTAGAGCTATATAGGGTGGATGCCCCCTGGAGCAGGCGCAGGTTGTTGGGTGGGTTTCGGTTTGGTTACGAATGTTGTCATGTTGATGGTTGACTGACATTAAAATCAGCACATTGTATTCTGCGTACTGAGATAAGGATGTTAATCCCCTGTAAGGGACCGCTGTTTGTGTTATCCCTGCAGCCCCCCACCACCCTCCTAAACCATCCACTTGTGGGATGAGGTATGATGTGTTGGCTTGTTAGTATAATGTTTTTGTGACTGGCCCCAAACGGTGTTTTGGTTTTTTTTCTCCCCCTGTATTAACCCCCCTCCTCCTACTGAGGAGAGATGTGTTCCTGTAGTAATATACAGTAATTACAAGCTGCAGCCCCTCATGTCATTCACATTATTTAAAGAGCCATTTCGTTAGTCTGCTGCAGCCATTTTGCTCAGCCGGCATCTGTGTACTTGAATGTACATGCAGTTAATACCGCTGGTGCTTCCTCCTTCCTGTCCCTAAGGGTGGAGTTGGGCAACATGGCTGCCTGTAAATGCTACACTGCCTGCATAATGTATGTGCTTACATAATGCCGGCTGCTGCATCTATTTCTGTAGCACTCTGCCTTAGACGTGTATATTCTTGTCAGTCGGGCTGTCTCCAGGTCTGTTAATATGGGGGACGCAGAGACTGCTGTGTTGCTGACAGACTACCGGTTTACATGCAGGCTAACGAGTTGTAGCTTAATTATGTATTTGTTTTCATTAGTGCCTGTGCTGTTTTATGCGATAAATTAGAATATATCATGATCTATAATTGTAATACATTTGTTTCTGTGGAGTATAATTACTCCTTAACATGTTTTATGGGTATTTTGATTCAAAGAGGAGTGTAGATATCTAGTGAAGGGTGTATACTTCTGGCTTTCCCACTTATTATCCCACTTAACTAGAGTGTGTCCTTTTTGGCATCGGTTAACGTATACAGTCTAGGTATTGCCTTCACAGCCTTGTGGACTGTTTAGCATCACACTAACCTCCAAAACGGTCACTAATTATACATAATCTTGGTAATAAGTTAAAATGAGGACGTTTAATCATAGAGACATTTGTCTGTAATAAGCTATCGGCAGCATTTTGCAGAAGTGTTACAAGCTACAACAAACACATCAACTTTTATTCTGCATGTATAATATTATGACTTGTTTGTTTATGGAGCAAACGTCATAAACAGACAAATATTTTAGAATCTGTCTTTTTTGTTTTGCTCAGTATGACTGATGAACGCAAGTGTCTGGTTACTTTGGGCTACAATGTATTGTATTATCTACACTGTATTAAAGGGCTTTTGGGTTTGTAATAGTTATTAACATTGGAGTCGTAATTCTGAAGGCTATCTTTAGTATAAACTAATTCCTCATTACAAGACAGTGGGGGGCTAAATGTTAAGGTTTATATCTAAGCAGTATTGTATTTAGGTCACTGATCGGTGCTGCGTTCTATATGGAGAGCGGCTCCTGTGTTTTGATTTTGTTTGATTATTTCACTTCGTAATTCCCATTTTTATCTTATTTTTTCTCTTCAGGATCCTGGGAGTCCAATGGATTTGGACCAGGCCCTGAAATCGAGACGTTAGCGGGCCGCACCGAGGACAGCGTCCCCCTCAGCCCCTCCAACTCTCTTAACCTACGTCACCTGCGAGGCTGTGAGAAAGACCCCTCCGGCCGGCAGCACCAGCGATCCCCTTCCTCCCAGTATCACCCCAACTACTACCCCACACACCACCATCACTATCGCTCATCTTATTCTGGTCACCGCAAAGGCTATTGGGACTATGAGAGCCAGTACCGGGACGGCAAACGTAAAGCCTGGGTGCCCAGACCCGGCGGGGGCGCCCACACGCAGCGCCCCAGGAACCGCGATGCCTTAAACTCCACGGAAGGCTCGTGTGAGGAGGTTAGGCCCGAGCAGACTGCAGGAGAGAAAAGCAAAAATGTGCAAGGTGGGGTTCTGTCCCGCCAGCCCTCTCCCCCCACAGAGAAGGAGCAGGCCACAGACAACTGGCTGCTTTTTAAGCCGCTGCCGGTGTTTCCTGTGGACAGCAGCAGCGCAAGAACGCAGCCAAAAATTAGCTACGCCAGCAAGGTGAAAGAGAACCTGGATGGTAAAGGACTGGTACCAAGTTCAGCCCTCCGAACCTCAAATACCTTACCCAACTGCCTGCTGAATACTGCCCAGACAGACCCCCATAGTGATGGCTCTTCCCCAAGCCCTACACAGCCCGCAGGCTCCCTCTCCTCTTCTTCCTGCTCTTCCCTCTCCTCCACCCCCCCTTCCCCTGTCAGCCAGGAAAACTTGGGCGCCATATTCCAGAATGAATGGGGGCTGTCATTTATTAACGAACCGGGGGCCGGCCAGGCCCCGCCGGAGGCGAGGGAGCCTCAGAAAGAGTCCGGGGGAGTGGAGGGTGGTGGTGTTGGCGGCCAAGTTGCTCCCGTGTCCGCCTTGGTGCGCCTGTCCCATGGATTCTTTATAGAAGGAGCAGACCCGGAGGAGGTTCAGATGGACCATCCTCAAGATTGGGAGGCGATGGTGGCCTACAGCTTGCACGGTGAGTACAGACCCGGAGCTTTCAGGAGACTATATTTCATATGTGCATTATTGTAGCTGAGAACGTATGATGTGACCTTTGTTACTTCGTGTTTGAGTTAATTAGTGACGTAGCCCAGGTATATTTCTGTAGGCTCATATGATCATCTCTTGGGATGCAGGATCCCCCTGAGATCATTATCCTAGTAATAGTGTGGTCTGTACAATAAGCATATTAATATCGATATTAAATTTCTGGTGTTTCTTTTGCCCCCAGAGTGGAATCGAGTCTGGAACTTGCACAAGAAAGGTAATTTTTAATTGCATATGTCTTGACAGGTTTTGATGATCTATTGTATGTGGTTTTTTGAGTACATACAGACTGACCAGGAAAGTAATACTATTTTATTGGCTCTGCGAAAAACATCCGACTTTGTTTGTTTTCCCCCCAGGGGGGTAGAGAAGTATTAAACGCTAGTAAGGCTCAGCCTAAATTGTGGTATAAGACACTGTAGATCTTACTAAACTTATGTTGGCACGATAGTAGTTATTATTAAACCATCGGCATGGCTGTGGGACTGGACCAAAGAGCCCACTAAGCACTTTTTACCTTTTACAATATGCAGTATGTAGCATTTACCCTCATATATCAAAGTCCTATAGGTGATAAGCTTGCAGATAGTGCCCTCTTACCTCTGTCTGATATTTTATTACTGTTTGTTCCCAATTGTAAAGTATGAGTAATATTAGTAGATCAGTATAGGAATGTCCAGGCTTGTACGAAATAAGTTTAATTTTGGATGTAAATAAAGAATATTTTAACAAATGTGTCAAAACCTCTGTTTATATACGATGGTGATTTAGGCTGCACTGGATTTTAACAAATACATTTCTAAGCTGACTTTAGTGTAGGAAATACATTTTGGTGTTGGAATTTTTGTTATAACATGTAACGTGCTTTGTAAATTCAACACTAAGTGATCTTGTTTTTTGTCCTCTTTCAGATCCCTCCCGTGTAGTTGTATATGCAGAGTCCATGGATGGTATGGGTTAATGGAACCCTGGGGTGGGCCCGCTGAAGAGCACCCCCCCTTCCCACCCATGAGGCCTGTACCTCCGACACACAAACCCAACTCCCCATGAAACAGTCCGCAGAGCAGGATTAAAGACGCGCCACCGAGTTTGTGCCCCAGGAAGAGTCCACTTTATACCCTCCATGCAGACGGGGGTTAAGGTGGCATTTCTTGGAGAATTTGGTTTTTACAGTTTTTTTCTTTTTTCGTCCTCCCCCCTCACGCATTAATTTTTTTGCACCGTCCCCCCCGCGCTTTTCTGGCTACTGCTCCAGTCTGAGAGGCCTGCATCATGTAGTGGCTAATCAGGGGTGGTAAGAGTCCATGGTGTCCTCGCAGTATGGGCCGAGTTGGTTCCTCTGGTGCCGATTGGCCAATAGTGACCGTGTCTGGATGGGAAGAGTGCCCTCTGCTGCCCAGAGGGGTAACGGCTGCACGGGCAGCTTGTTGGCTTGGACTCTCCTAGACATCCAGGAAACGAAGACATGGCTCTTTCATCTTTTTATACCTAGCTGATTTCTTTTTTGTTTTGTTTGTTTTTTTCTTTTTAAGTCCTCTTCCGTCACCCTTTTTAGTAGGAGGAGACACGTTGCCTCCGTGGCGCACTGCGGTGCGGATGGTGTACCGGTATGCCGTCTGAGGTGTCGGACATAACTGCACCGCAATGCATCATGGCCTCTCCGTAACTGGAGGGAAAGAATCCTTACAACGGATCCTTTAGAATTTGCAATGCACCTTCTTTTTTTTTTTTGTTTCTGTACTTTATTTGAACCCTTATCACACTAAATTGTGGCTGAGGCACCCAACCCAAAATAGCAATTGGTTAAATGCTGGCCTGGGATTTATATTGTGATTAAAATCTGTTTTATTACCCTTCTGTCTACTTGAAGTTGCTTTCCTCTGGTGTTGTCATTCATGCTGTGACTTATTGATCTTCAATAAAGTCATTTTGGTAACATGGGTTATCTGACCAACTTACAGGCCCACCAGACTGCTTTGAATGAGCAGTATGTCTGGAGTGTATGCTGATTACTGTAATATTACATTAGTAGCTGCAATAATACATGTTATACAAGTGATAGCTACTGAGTGAATATAATATTGTATATACATGACTTGCCATAATGTTCTATAAAAGTACTGGGTACAACAATACAATCTGATAAACATGTGATTTTATTTAATCGTTACCTGATACAATACATTCTTATTTACGCCTATATATGAAGCCAGGGAAAGAGTAGCCTGACCTATTATAACACTTGATAAGTTAACAAGCACCACAATTCCACCATGCATGCAAAGTAACTAGTTGACCTAAAAACAAATCTGGCTTCTTAGATCAAACATGTATCTGTTGTAAATGTTTAACATGTGTTGGCAAAATCATCCAGATAAAGCTGCTGATTGTAATCAAGAAAACTAATTAATTGTATATAAAGTTTATATTCCCTAATAGCGTTTGTTTAATTTCTCTGCTGCCTTATGCATGAAATATAGAGCTTTCTACATTTTACACATCCTATCCTGTTCAGCTGGAGTCCTGCTCCTGTTGCATTTGAAAAAGGTTAATTAAGACTTACTACACGCTCCCTCATTCCTGGTTTATTGGAGGAGACCTTGGGAGGCAGCATCGGAGAAGGAGTGGTCGAAAGTCCTAATTCCAACATCTGAAATAGTTCTTCCCTGTAGCTGACTGCAGTTATGTGCAGGATCTTCAAGCTGCAGGAAGGATAATTGTTTGCAAATCATCTTAGAAGATCTTCATACAATATATGATACAGAATTACACTAACACATGCAGAAACTCCTGTACCCAATGTAAGTGGTGAGTTATGAGGCCACAGGGAGAACATCACAAATGATCACATAACTCCTTATAGACATCTGTTCTTTATATACTGATTACCAGGCAAGTACTGTTTGCAGTGTGTTTTGTATACAAGATCCCTGGGTCAACGAAACTTTACAAGTTACAAAGCTGTAGAGATTTAGCAGAACCGTTCTTTTAGTGAATAAAACTTGGTGGTGGCAGCTGTGTAAATGGAATTATCTAGGACAGAGGTCCCCAAACGTGATCCTCGAGCTACCAACAGTGCATGTTTTCAGGATGTGTCAAGTTGTGCACAGGTGACTTAATCTATGTTCTTGAGTGGGATTATCATGTGTTTCTTCAGACCAGAAGTCCTGAAAACATGACCTGTTGGCAGCTCGTAAGGGCTGGATTTCAGCACCTCTGAACTAGGGGGGGGGGGGGGGGGGGGGGAATATTTGGTATTGGATCCATGTAGAGCTACGCTTATAATCCAAAATAAAGGATAGGTGTTTTTCACATGGGAATGTGAGTGCTGCGTTCCCTCACTAGTCCTTTAAGAGTACGCAGCATGTGACGTTCACAAGGAGTTTAATCGTAACTTAAATGGAAGCTTTCTCCCCGAGACGGCATGTTTCCTTGCACTGCAGACATGCACGTTTTGTGACTGCATTTGGTACTTCACTGGCTGATGACGGCTATAGAAACTGGCGCACTTGAAAGATTTGCATTAACCTGTATCAAATGACAACCGTTTTCCAGTACAGGGTAAAAGTGCATTGGCTTTTCACTAGGAGGTAACTTGTGACTTGTTATGCACGGTATTCTAAAATGGCTGCCTTCATTATGAATGATGTGCACATCTTAAATTAAAAGCAAATGTGTTTTTTTTATTGTTAATTTTCCTGGGTTACTGCATTTTATTCCTGTGCACCAGTTCTCATAAATATCCCTCAGTGATAATGCTTATATACAAGGCTAAGCTGCCATGATATGGATCTTTTCCTATATACACTATATGGACAAAAGTATTCGGACGCTTGACCATTACACCAGCAGGGACTGTAATGACATTGTATTCAGATACATATACTCTAATACAGAGTTGGTCCCCCTTTTGCAGTGATAACAGCTTCCACTCTTCTTGGAAGACTTTCCACAAGATGTTGAAGTGTTTCTGTGGGAATTTGTGCCCATTCATTCTGTAGAGCATTTATGAGGTCAGGCACTGATGTTGGATGAGAAGACCTGGCTCACAATCTCCGTTCCAGTTCATCCCAAAGGTGTTCGATGGGGTTGAGGTCAGGGCTCTGTGTGGGCCAGTCAAGTTCCTCCACATCAAACCATGTCTTTGTAGTCCTTGCTTTGTGCACTGGGGCACAGTCATGTTGGAATAGAAAAGGGCCTTCCCCAAACTGTTGCTACAAATTTGGAAGCATAGCATTGTCCAAAATGACTTGGCATGCTGAAGTATTAAGATTGCCCTTCACTGGACATAAGGAGCCTAGCCCAAACCCTGAAACGCAGCCCCATACCATTATCCCTCCTCCACCAAACTTCACAGTTGGCATAATGCAGTCAGACAGGTAATGTTCTCCCGACATCTGCCAAACCCAGACTCGCCCATCTGACTGCAAAACAGAAGGATTCCGCAGAACAGGTTTTCACTGCTCCACAGTCCAGTGTCAGTGTGCTTTACACCACTCCATCCGATGCTTCGCATTGGTCTGGGTGATGTGAGGCTGCATGCAGCAGCTTGGTCGTGGAAAAACCCATTCGATTAAGTGCCCACTACAGTTTTTGTGCTTACATTAATGTCAGTGGAAGTTAAAAAGTCTTTAGGTATGGAATCAGCAGGGCACCGTGCGCCTTAGCAGTCGTTGACCGCACTTTGTGATTTTACCTGGTCTTCCGCAGTGTGGCTGAGTTACTATTGTTCCTAAACGCTTCCACTTTCTAATAATATCACTTACAGTTGACCGTGGAACATCCAGCAGGGATGAAATTTCACAAACTGTCTTATTGCAAAGGTGGCATCCTATCACAGTACCACACATCCTATCACAGTACCAGGCCTGATGTCACTGAGCTCTTCAGAATGACCCATCTTGTATCACAAATGTTTGCAAATGGAGACTACATGCTTGATTTTATACACCTCTGGCAACGGGTCTGGTTGAAACACCTCAATTCAATAATTAACATGTGTGGCCAAATACTTTTGTCCATATAGTGTATGTGAAATGTTTTGAGTTTCTACTTTACATAGCAACTGTTACAGCATGTTAGGTGCAGCAGGCTCTTAATTACTGCATCTCTGCATTTTGGAGAACCTTCCTGTGACCATTGTTTGCAGAAGGAGGGAGAAAATCGGTTGGGAAAAATATATAGAGGTATATTTACTAAGCGACTGTTCCGTCAAACTGCCGATTCACTGACGTTTTTCGTCATTTTCTTAAACCAGCAATTTTATTAAAGACTAAACCCGATGGGCTTTGTCTTTAATGGAATTGTGATTTTAAAAAAAGGAAGGCAAGTCCGAGAGATATTTGTATTGCAGAGGTAAAACTAGCGATCTGTGGCCCCCGGTGAAGCGAGGAGGCGGAAACTGGGACCCACAGCTCCAAGGGCCCCTGGTGCACAAATGGTAGTTCCGCCACTTATTGTAGGGTTAAAGCATGGGTTTACCAATAAAACTGGACACTTTGTTCTAATGGCAGTTACCTGCTAGTAAAATAATAATACTCCATGCGTTCGTCTAGGAAATAAGACAGGAAGCCATGTTTGCTGGGCTTCCTGCTTCCCCTCTGCCAGGAAATAAACTGCTGAAATTCCAGCCAAGCTGAATAATGCAGTATATGGTCATCTTTATGTCCACAAAAAATAGGTCAATCTGTATTTTACGGCATGTTCTGCAGTGTTAATAAAAAAAAATTTGGTAACAATCACCGGTGAAACAGCTCTGCACTTGATTATGTATAAAATTGCACATTACAGCAGCCACGATTCCAGTTTCTATGGGAACTGCAGTCACTTGGCTTCTTTTTTATCTGAAATTCAGCTGCAGATTCCGGGCAGATTAATGGTTAATACAGTTATTACCATCCTACATAAACTGCATTTACCTGGAGTTCACTCAAATGTCAGGTCACAAGATCTAATCTGCAATACTTCTCCAGTAAACACTGTAAGTGGGGGCTATAGTCTAAAACAGCTGGGTCTTTCCAGCAGATCAAAGTGTTCCTGTCCCCTACACACAGCAGGGGCTTAAAACAATGATAATGCTGCCTTGTGAATGTGGATAACCCCTGGAATAAAATGGCCGCACTATAGCTACAATCCCCCTACCCTGAGATGTTGTGATATTTGGCTTGAAGATGTTTGCATGTAGAGACTATAGTTACACACAATGTATAAAGGGTGATAAAGTATTGATTGCAATATTTAGATTGTGTATAACATTGTAATTATATGCACAATGCAACATTTTAGTCCTATATACACACACACTCACTCTCATTCTGGATATATATGCTCATATCACTTATTCTGCATTAGTAATGACCTTATTTAATTAACTGGTGTACAGGAAAACACTTAAGCTGGTGTGTGCAATCATACCACCACAGCGCTGTACACGGAGGGCCATCTTAACAACATTATGGGCCCCCGGGCAAAGCAGTTCACCGGGGCCCCTAGATATAGATATATAGATGTATACAGATATATAGAGATAGATAGATGTACTTGCTCAGTGACCCTTGTAGGTTTTTTTCTTTTGCAGGATTATTTATTCTCATTAAGAGCCGTGCCTATGGGGCCCCCTTGCACGTGGCGCCCCCGGGCAGCTGCCCATCGTGCCCAATGGAAAAGATGGCCCTGGGTACACGTGCTTGCTCCGCAGGCCTAAATGGTTTCTCTCCACAGCACGGTTGCACCTGGAACATTGGTAAATGCTGGGGGACAATGACAGAGCTGAGCATGGCAGTATGTACTGAATAACTGCACCAGTTGTACATTTTATAAATAAATTGTAATAATGGAGGAGTCAGGTGTATGACACTTACAGGTTTCAGTACAGCAGATATTGATGCTTAAACACTCTGTGCAGCACTGCATACAAATTCAGGTTAATAGTGATGGCTCCTGCCCTGGATAACGTGAGAGCACATGGGGACTCAGGACAGGAGTGTGCCACCAGTCACCAATGCCTTCAGCTCATGGTAACATTTAGGGCTTGGTTGCCCCCCACACATGGCAGCAAGTCATGGAGACCAACAAAATGGCCGCGCCCCGCGTGCGGCGACACCTGCGGCTGCCAGTTTCCATGGAAACACGTCGAAGTGTCCAGGGCCCGCCGCCATTTTGTCAGCTCGCAGTTCCGGGGTGAGCAGCCGTTGCGCATGCGCTGTGTCCGAAGAAGGGGGAGAGAGAGCAGCGGACTGGTATGGACGTCGTGACCGTAATTTAGGGAGCGAGGAGGGGCGAAGTGAAGCCAAACGCGGGGTATATGTGGGCGGTGTCATGACGTGTCCGTATTGTGTTACCCAGGCTGGGAGGGGGGAGAGGAGCTCAGTCCTGGTGCATCATGGGAGAGTGATGTCCTTGGCAGCTGTTGGCCTGTAAACTACAAGTCCCGGCATGCAGCGCGCTGTAGATACACGGTGGTATAATGGCATTATAATATATAGGCAGGGATGCCAGGTCATCCATTGCAGTGCTGGTATAGGACAGGCTGGCCAACTAGCTTCTAAAGTGGGTAAGACTACAAGTCCCAGCATGCACTGCTAGAAAGGCATTGTAGAAATCTAAATGAAAGACCTTTTGGTTTTTGGACAGGGTTAATTAAAGTATATAAAAACAATAGTGTTGTCACAGGGAGAGGGGCATCGACAACTCCGCCGACTGTTTGAACCAGGAGATCTACCAATTTTTTTAATCTATCACCAATTTTAAATTACTATCGCCCACTATATCTGAATATTATGGCAAATTACATGCACAGCTTTCAGAATGAGCCTCCTCCCAACCCACAGCCTTATCGCTTACTGCTCTCCAGATATTGAATCATTCAGAAAAACATCCTGGTGTGCTTACTTTACGGCTGTTGTGTTAAACCATATTATAGTGCACGTTTCACCTATATGCAGCGGGTTCTAGTTATTTTATGGACTGAACCAATATTTAGAAGCATAAAGGTTATGAAATCGGTAGGAACCAGTACCCCATGAATATTGGTTATGCCTGGCTGCTTCATTGGTTTCTAGCAGATGTCTGGCTTCATATTTATAAATATTGGTACAGGCCACAAAATGGCTGCCTCCACTCTCTGAAAGGTAAAGATGCCTTTTAAATCGTGAGCAACCAGAGAAATTAACCTGTTTGTGTGCTAGGTGCATGAGATAATTTAAACATGCCATGCCCACTTCACTTTTATAGTAATGCTAACAAACATATTTATACTTTCATTGGGTTCTATAAATATTAGTGCCAAAGGCAAATTCTCCACGCCATGGGCTGGTATAAGAGGGATTTACTCCTATATTAAACCTATTTAGCTATAATTGTGCCTGTAGTAGATAACCTCTAGAAATATGCAATTTTTCTTGTCCACATGTAGGTGTTGAGGCTGAGGCCGGCCACCCTCGCCGGCGGCTCCTATACTGGTAACATGTGCCATTGTCGGCCATGTCAGGGCATCCGCTCCTCTGTGCTCCGGCACCCCCCAGTGGCGACCTTCTTCCTATGTCTCGTCACACTTAGCGTTACATTCCTGTCGTACGGAGCGTACATTCAAACACATTCAGTGAAGGACTTTACTCAGGTACAGATTTGACTTAATGGAAGTGACAGACACGTCAGCTGCACAGTACTGAATATAAATTTCTCCCTCTCAGGACTGGGACAGTTTTCTCAGGACCCTCAGCTTAAAGAAGATCTGTCCCCAGGGTAACATGACTTCGTCCTCTCCTGATCTGACCGTGGGTCCGTCTAAAGTTCCAGCGGTGCACACCGAGGGTCTCGGCAGTGTGTCCGTCCTGGCCGGCATCATGCTGTCTCCATGGCAGCTGGCCGTCAATCACACCGGTCTGCGGATATACACCACAGGCGGTCAGCTTGGGATGAGAGGTCAGCCTGGGGGAATACATGTGGCAATGTGGTCGTCAGCATTTGTGGCCACCTCTTTTCTAGGTCAATTAAGTGAATTGAGTAACTTTGGCTTATCTGTAACTAACGACACATCCCTGCCTTCCTGTTCACTGTATTTATTTCACGTCCTATATGAGAATGCACTGGAAGGTATTCAGTACTTTCATATTTAGAGGGACTTGTATGAAACCTGGTGTGTTTAACCTACAGCAACCAATCAGATTCGTACTGTGGTTTAGGAATTGGAAGTGGGCGTCTCATTGGCTGCTGTGGGTTCCGCACCTTTTTTGTCCACCAGTTTTAATAAATTGCTTTGACAGGTGGCGGGTAGAACATGTGATCTAAATACCATCTTCCTCCTTGTTTGTACATGGCTGCCTTGCTGGGAGACCTGTGAATGTAAAAGGTCTTCAGTGCTTGTATGTCAGGTCACAGATCCCTTCTTCCCATTGATGTTTTCACAGGTCTCAGCGCAGACGCCCATCTGACTGTGACCGTGACCTCCGGCCGGTGGTCAGTACAGTGTAATAACAGCGATACAGAGTGTTCAGTGAGATACTGTGTTACAGTCACTGGTCCGTCATCTCTTCTGCCTCGGACGAGGTGAGACCTGTCTTAGCTCGCTATTCATCTAGATCTAAGTATGCCAGAGAGCCGCGAGGACAGTTATTGCCAATTTCACCCAATATCTGACCCAGTAATGCCCCAATACAGTCAGTAACAATCACCCTACCAGCAATGTCTCCACCTCAACATATGGGCGTCAATACGCTATTTCCAGCTTCGCAACATTGCCCGCATTCGGCCCTTCCTCTCCCAGGATGCCACCTAATCTCTCGTCCACTCTCTGATTATCTCCCGCTTGGACTACTGCAACCTTCTCCTTATCGGCCTCCCCCTCTCTCATCTCGCTCCCCTTAAATCTGTACTTAACGCCGCTGCTAGGCTTATTTTCCTCTCTCGCCGTTCCACCTCTGTATCCCCACTCTACCAAGCCCTTCACTGGCTCCCCTTCCCCTACAGAATCCTTTTCAAGCTCCTCACTCTGACTTACAAGGCCCTCGCCAACTCCACTGCTCCCTACATCTCTAACCTTATCTCTATTCACACTCCCTCCCGCTCACTGCGATCGTCCAACGATCGTCGCGTCTCTTCCCCTCTGATTACCTCCTCTCACGTACGTACCCAAATTTCTCCCGCGCCGCTCCCCTCCATTGGAACAAGCTCCCCCACTCCATCAGAACTTCCCCTAATCTGTCCTCTTTCAAACGAACATTAAAAACCCACCTTTTCCTTAAAGCCTTCCAGTCTCATGCCTAAACTCCCACCGGTCGGCTACCTCTCTTTCTCATCCCTTCTTCCCTTCTCCCCCTTCCTCCCGTCTCTCCGTCTCATCCATGTGTCTGTCTGTCTTCCCCTCCCTTTAGATTGTTCGCTCCTTTGAGCAGGGCTCTCCTACCTCCTGTTTCCATCACTTTTAACTGCGCTCTCCAGCTACTCAGCTCACCTCCTCTCGCTCCCTCTGCCCTCTGTCTCCTCTCGCTTCTCTCCGCTCCCCTCAGTGACTCTCAACCTGTCATCCGTGCCCACCCTCTTGGGCCATAGTTACCTGCCTGTACTCACTTTTCCCCTCCCTCCCTCATGCTGTGCCTGAGCCCCCAGAGTTATAGTGCTTACTGTTACTTGTACTGTGCTGTTTCACCTTGTACTGTGCCATTGTTTGTCCTTGTACGGCGCTACGGATACTTTGTGGCGCCCTATAAATAAAAATTAATAATAATAATAATAATAATATTTTTATAATTGAGTTTTTTTTTAGCTCTTATTAAACCCAACAGGCGTCTAACTCAGTGTCAGACCCTACAGCTCCACAAATATACGGAGCCTTCACCATACAACCACCAGCACCACATTATCCACATAAATACCGGAACCATGTTATTTCCTGCATACAGGTCCTCCCCGAGTTGTCCTGAGAGTATCTCCAGTGACCAGCTACTACTGGACCTGTACGTGGTCAAAGATGGACCTGACACCTCCTCTAAGTGTTATCATCTTGTGTATAATGGAGACACGGTTCTGGAAAACATGGTTCCCCAGGTAAGACCGATCTAAAGCTCTACAATCCCCCGAAGTTATAAGTGGAATTGTCTCCATAAATTCATAGTTTCCAATTGTATAGCATCAAGTCCGTTATTTCACCATTAGTTTCATAAATTCATGTGGTTATCTGGTCATTGCCAAAACTTGTCCTCATTTCCCAATGAGCAGAATGCCCATGGTATCCTGAGCTGCAATCCCCCAAAATTTGAATTCTGCAGGCTACTCTAATGTCACTGAGATAGAAGAGATATATATATATATATAATCAGTACCTTTATCTGACCACCCTGCTTCTCTCTCTCCAGAAGGAACGGACCTTGATCTTCCATCGCTTAATGCTCACCTCCATCTCTCTTCTCACCCTCGGAGTCTTCCTATGTTTGGTCAGTGCCTTCTGTAACCAGCCCCCCAGAATGGACAAGTGGACTCATGTAGCACTGTGAGAGGGGGTCATGGAAGACAGTCCTGATGTTTCTTGCCATGGGGACATTACAATAAAGTTGAGATAAGTTTCCTTACAGAACATTAGTGCGGTATCTGTTACTTACTTACAGCACCTCCCACAATCTCTAAGGAGCGTACAAGTACATCTCCATTCAGAAATGAATTAAGGTAAAAAAAAACACAGATACATAGGTGGAGTCTGGGTATTATTATTACAATTATTATCCTTAATTTATAGGGCACCACATGAGGTCCTCAGCACTGTACAGAGGACAAACAACACGACAGTACACGGTATAACCGTAGAATACAGAAAACAAATAATAATACTACTCTCACCACAACTACTGGGGTACACGGGGTATATGCAGTGCATACTGAAACCTGTGCCCATTAGTGTGGGTGCAACTAACAGGTTTAGAGCCAGTGAAAGAGGTGCAGAGACAATGGAGGAGAGGAGTCACTGGGCAGAGAGCCCAAGGAGGAGGTGAGCAGTGTAGCTGGTGAGGAAAGGTTATAGGTAATGAGAACAGGAGGGAAGAGGGCCCTGCTCACTAGAGCTTACAATCTAAAGGGAAAGGGGCAGACAAATGGCTGTCACATGGGGGTGAGCCAATGTAAGGGGATCCGAGGACAAGAAGCAGAAGTGGGAGAGATGGAGGATGAAGGAGGGTGAGGTATACTACATGGTGAGATGGTTACGTGGAGGACTGGTAGGCTGTTATGAACAGGTGGGGTTTCAATGACCATATGAAGCTATACAGCCTAGGGGATAGTCTGACAGAACGAGGGAGGCCCAGGGGCAAACACAGGATTTGCAGAGGGGGGTTTCCACACCACGCCGCCAGTGGGTGTGACCAGCATGCATGGGGGTGTGGCTGTAACTTTAGACAGTGCTTGGCTGCTCTCCAACTCTTCCTATCCCCACAATATACATGTGCAATGCTGCGTGCACTACTGTTAGGTGCACGCAGCTCTCCCTTTTCAAGCAGAGCCGTGTGAAGCGGGAGCAGGGTCCAGCCACCTCAATTATACAGTGCCCCAGGCTTGGAGGGGGGTTTCCAGGCTCTAGGACCCCCCCCCCCCCTAGGTTTGCCTATGAGACCATTCCAGTGGTTCAGTGGCAGCACAGGAGAAATCATGCATAAGGGAGTGAGATATGGTTATCTCTAAGGCGACGGTCATTGGCCAACTGGAGCCGGTGGGAGGGAGTATGTATGGAGATGTAAGGAGCATTGGCCAACTGGAGCCGGTGGGAGGGAGTATGTATGGAGATGTAAGGAGCACTGGTGTTGGTGAGGACCTTGTATGTGAGGGTGAAGAGTTTGAAGAGGATTTTGTAAGGCATGGGGAGCTAGTGTAAGGTCTGGAAGAAAGGGGAGGCAGATATGTAGTGGTAAGAGAGGAAGATAAGTTTATCTGCATCGTTAGGTATAGATTGAAGAGGGTTGAGATGGGACCTGGGGAGACCAGTAAGGAGAAGGTTGCAGTAGTTGAGACGAGAAATGACCAGTGAGTGGATAAGAGTTTTGATGGGATCCTGGGACAGGAAGGGTCTGATACGGGGGATGTTGTGGAGCTGGAAGCGAAAGGATTGGGCAAGAGATCGAATGTGAGGGGCGACGGAGAGAGAGAAGAGTCAAAAATGACACCCAGGCAGTGGAGTTGGGGAACAGAGAAGATAGTGGTGTTGTCAACAGTGATGGGTCAGGGGGAGACTCTTAATATGGGTATGATCCTTACTGTATGTATGTACATATGTGGAGCCTGAGGAACATCCTTACTGTATGTACATATGTGGAGTCTGAGGAACATCTTACTGTTTGTACATATGTGTAGTCTGAGGAACATCCTTACTGTATGTACATATGTGGAGTCTGAGGAACATCCTTACTGTATGTACATATGTGGAGTCTGAGGAACATCCTTACTGTATGTACATATGTGGAGTCTGAGGAACATCCTTACTGTATGTACATATGTGGAGTCTGAGGAACATCCTTACTGTATGTACATATGTGGAGTCTGAGACACATCCTTACTGTATGTACATATGTGGAGCCTGAGGAACATCCTTACTGTATGTACATATGTGGAGTCTGAGGAACATCCTTACTGTATGTACATATGTGGAGTCTGAGACACATCCTTACTGTATGTACATATGTGGAGTCTGAGACACATCTTACTGTATGTACATATGTGGAGTCTGAGGCACATCTTACTGTATGTACATATGTGGAGTCTGAGGCACATCTTACTGTATGTACATATGTGGAGTCTGAGGAACATCTTACTGTATGTACATATGTGGAGTCTGAGGCACATCTTACTGTATGTACATATGTGGAGTCTGAGGCACATCCTTACTGTATGTACATATGTGGAGTCTGAGGAACATCTTACTGTATGTACATATGTGGAGTCTGAGGCACATCCTTACTGTATGTACATATGTGGAGTCTGAGGCACATCCTTACTGTATGTACATATGTGGAGTCTGAGGCACATCCTTACTGTATGTACATATGTGGAGTCTGAGGCACATCTTACTGTATGTACATATGTGGAGTCTGAGACACATCCTTACTGTATGTACATATGTGGAGTCTGAGGCACATCCTTACTGTATGTACATATGTGGAGTCTGAGGCACATCCTTACTGTATGTACATATGTGGAGTCTGAGGCACATCCTTACTGTATGTACATATGTGGAGTCTGAGGCACATCCTTACTGTATGTACATATGTGGAGTCTGAGGAACATCTTACTGTATGTACATATGTGGAGTCTGAGGCACATCCTTACTGTATGTACATATGTGGAGTCTGAGACACATCCTTACTGTATGTACATATGTGGAGTCTGAGACACATCCTTACTGTATGTACATATGTGGAGTCTGAGGCACATCCTTACTGTATGTACATATGTGGAGTCTGAGGCACATCCTTACTGTATGTACATATGTGGAGTCTGAGGCACATCCTTACTGTATGTACATATGTGGAGTCTGAGGCACATCCTTACTGTATGTACATATGTGGAGTCTGAGGAACATCTTACTGTATGTACATATGTGGAGTCTGAGGCACATCTTACTGTATGTACATATGTGGAGTCTGAGGCACATCCTTACTGTATGTACATATGTGGAGTCTGAGGCACATCTTACTGTATGTACATATGTGGAGTCTGAGACACATCCTTACTGTATGTACATATGTGGAGTCTGAGACACATCCTTACTGTATGTACATATGTGGAGTCTGAGGCACATCCTTACTGTATGTACATATGTGGAGTCTGAGGCACATCCTTACTGTATGTACATATGTGGAGTCTGAGGAACATCTTACTGTATGTACATATGTGGAGTCTGAGGCACATCTTACTGTATGTACATATGTGGAGTCTGAGGCACATCCTTACTGTATGTACATATGTGGAGTCTGAGGCACATCTTACTGTATGTACATATGTGGAGTCTGAGACACATCCTTACTGTATGTACATATGTGGAGTCTGAGACACATCCTTACTGTATGTACATATGTGGAGTCTGAGGCACATCTTACTGTATGTACATATGTGGAGTCTGAGGCACATCTTACTGTATGTACATATGTGGAGTCTGAGGAACATCCTTACTGTATGTACATATGTGGAGTCTGAGGCACATCCTTACTGTATGTACATATGTGGAGTCTGAGACACATCCTTACTGTATGTACATATGTGGAGTCTGAGACACATCCTTACTGTATGTACATATGTGGAGTCTGAGGCACATCCTTACTGTATGTACATATGTGGAGTCTGAGACACATCCTTACTGTATGTACATATGTGGAGTCTGAGGCACATCCTTACTGTATGTACATATGTGGAGTCTGAGGCACATCCTTACTGTATGTACATATGTGGAGTCTGAGGAACATCTTACTGTATGTACATATGTGGAGTCTGAGGCACATCTTACTGTATGTACATATGTGGAGTCTGAGGCACATCCTTACTGTATGTACATATGTGGAGTCTGAGACACATCCTTACTGTATGTACATATGTGGAGTCTGAGACACATCTTACTGTATGTACATATGTGGAGTCTGAGACACATCCTTACTGTATGTACATATGTGGAGTCTGAGGCACATCCTTACTGTATGTACATATGTGGAGTCTGAGGCACATCCTTACTGTATGTACATATGTGGAGTCTGAGGCACATCCTTACTGTATGTACATATGTGGAGTCTGAGGCACATCCTTACTGTATGTACATATGTGGAGTCTGAGGCACATCCTTACTGTATGTACATATGTGGAGTCTGAGGCACATCCTTACTGTATGTACATATGTGGAGTCTGAGGAACATCTTACTGTATGTACATATGTGGAGTCTGAGGAACATCCTTACTGTATGTACATATGTGGAGTCTGAGGCACATCCTTACTGTATGTACATATGTGGAGTCTGAGGAACATCTTACTGTATGTACATATGTGGAGTCTGAGGCACATCTTACTGTATGTACATATGTGGAGTCTGAGGCACATCCTTACTGTATGTACATATGTGGAGTCTGAGGAACATCTTACTGTATGTACATATGTGGAGTCTGAGGCACATCCTTACTGTATGTACATATGTGGAGTCTGAGACACATCCTTACTGTATGTACATATGTGGAGTCTGAGGCACATCCTTACTGTATGTACATATGTGGAGTCTGAGGCACATCCTTACTGTATGTACATATGTGGAGTCTGAGGCACATCTTACTGTATGTACATATGTGGAGTCTGAGACACATCCTTACTGTATGTACATATGTGGAGTCTGAGGCACATCCTTACTGTATGTACATATGTGGAGTCTGAGGCACATCCTTACTGTATGTACATATGTGGAGTCTGAGGCACATCCTTACTGTATGTACATATGTGGAGTCTGAGGCACATCCTTACTGTATGTACATATGTGGAGTCTGAGGAACATCTTACTGTATGTACATATGTGGAGTCTGAGGCACATCTTACTGTATGTACATATGTGGAGTCTGAGGCACATCCTTACTGTATGTACATATGTGGAGTCTGAGGAACATCTTACTGTATGTACATATGTGGAGTCTGAGGCACATCCTTACTGTATGTACATATGTGGAGTCTGAGACACATCCTTACTGTATGTACATATGTGGAGTCTGAGGCACATCCTTACTGTATGTACATATGTGGAGTCTGAGGCACATCCTTACTGTATGTACATATGTGGAGTCTGAGGCACATCTTACTGTATGTACATATGTGGAGTCTGAGGCACATCTTACTGTATGTACATATGTGGAGTCTGAGGCACATCTTACTGTATGTACATATGTGGAGTCTGAGACACATCCTTACTGTATGTACATATGTGGAGTCTGAGACACATCCTTACTGTATGTACATATGTGGAGTCTGAGGAACATCCTTACTGTATGTACATATGTGGAGTCTGAGACACATCTTACTGTATGTACATATGTGGAGTCTGAGAAACATCCTTACTGTGTGTACATATGTGGAGTCTGAGACACATCCTTACTGTATGTACATATGTGGAGTCTGAGGAACATCCTTACTGTGTGTACATATGTGGAGTCTGAGGAACATCCTTACTGTATGCACATACATGTAGTGTAGAGATCACGCTCACTGTATGCACATACATGTAGTGTAGAGATCACGCTCACTGTATGCACATATATGTAGTGTAGAGATCACGCTCACTGTGTGCACATATATGTAGTGTAGAGATCACGCTCACTGTATGCGTATACATGTAGTGTAGAGATCACGCTCACTGTATGCACATACATGTAGTGTAGAGATCACGCTCACTGTATGCACATACATGTAGTGTAGAGATCACGCTCGCTGTATGCACATACATGTAGTGTAGAGATCACGCTCGCTGTATGCACATACATGTAGTGTAGAGATCACGCTCGCTGTATGCACATACATGTAGTGTAGAGATCACGCTCGCTGTGTGCACATACATGTAGTGTAGAGATCGCGCTCGCTGTATGCACATGTAGTGTAGAGATCACGCTCACTGTATGCACATACATGTAGTGTAGAGATCACGCTCACTGTATGCACATACATGTAGTGTAGAGATCACGCTCACTGTATGCACATACATGTAGTGTAGAGATCACGCTCGCTGTGTGCACATACATGTAGTGTAGAGATCGCGCTCGCTGTATGCACATGTAGTGTAGAGATCACGCTCACTGTATGCACATACATGTAGTGTAGAGATCACGCTCACTGTATGCACATACATGTAGTGTAGAGATCACGCTCACTGTATGCACATACATGTAGTGTAGAGATCACGCTCACTGTATGCACATACATGTAGTGTAGAGATCGCGCTCGCTGTATGCACATGTAGTGTAGAGATCACGCTCACTGTATGCACATACATGTAGTGTAGAGATCACGCTCACTGTATGCACATACATGTAGTGTAGAGATCGCGCTCGCTGTATGCACATACGTGTAGTGTAGAGATCGCGCTCACTGTATGCACATACATGTAGTGTAGAGATCACGCTCACTGTATGCACATACATGTAGTGTAGAGATCACGCTCGCTGTATGCACATACATGTAGTGTAGAGATCACGCTCGCTGTATGCACATACATGTAGTGTAGAGATCACGCTCACCGTATGCATATACATGTAGTGTAGAGATCACGCTCACTGTGTTCACATACATGTAGTGTAGAGATCACGCTCACTGTGTTCACATACATGTAGTGTAGAGATCACGCTCACTGTGTTCACATACATGTAGTGTAGAGATCATGCTCACTGTATGTACATACATGTAGTGTAGAGATCACGCTCACTGTATGCACATACATGTAGTGTAGAGATCATGCTCGCCGTATGCACATGTAGTGTAGAGATCACGCTCACTGTGTTCACATACATGTAGTGTAGAGATCACGCTCACTGTGTTCACATACATGTAGTGTAGAGATCACGCTCACTGTGTTCACATACATGTAGTGTAGAGATCACGCTCACTGTATGTACATACATGTAGTGTAGAGATCACGCTCACTGTATGCACATACATGTAGTGTAGAGATCATGCTCGCTGTATGCACATACATGTAGTGTAGAGATCACGCTCACCGTATGCACATACATGTAGTGTAGAGATCACGCTCACTGTATGCACATACATGTAGTGTAGAGATCATGCTCGCTGTATGCACATACATGTAGTGTAGAGATCACACTTACTGTATGCACATGCTGTCAGTGACAGGTCTGCATGTAGCGATACCCTCTGACCGCTGTACCAGGCAGACATGACACAGCCCTTAGCTGGGCACTGAATGTATCTGGCTGCCGCTCCTCTACCAGCCCCTGGTGTGGGCAGCGTACAGCAGATTCAGCCTGAATACGCCCTGTCACCCCATTCCTCCAACACCATGCTGTGGCAGACTGGCCTGAAGAGCTCACAGTCCCTCATGGCATAAGTTAAGTTTACTATTTTTTTCCAAAACATTTTCCAATTTTATGAGACTTACAAGTTATTAATCCCAGGTCTGTTGCATTGAAAAATATAATTGATGGTTTCCCTGGCAGGTTACTAACCTTAAATACATTTACTGACTGCAAGAAGATAGTAACATTTCTGTCTGTCAGTAAGAAAATAAGAGACACCAGTAAGAATCTGACCCTTTCTCCTTACTTAGAGTCAATGAACATTACACCCTCTGTCACACGATCTATACAATAAACAACATCAAGTTCCCAACTATCATTCAGGTACTTTTGCTAAGATTTTACGATTTGTGCACCTTGAAATATCTTACAATTATTGTCTTTTTGTAGAATGTACTAAATACATGATAACTGGAATCTGATTGGTTGCTATAGGCAACATCCCCACTTTTCAAACCCACCAGAAACTCGCAGCTTGATACATTTCCCCCCTGGTGTGATAACAATCTGGTCCTGATTTTTCCACGTCCTTCCCATTACACTGACCTGGGCTAACAGTTACCTGATGTGTAACCAGTTATTAATTCAACCCAGATTGTTGCATTTGGGAAGTAAGGAGGAAAACAGATGCAGACTGTTCTCACACTGGGAAAATGGGTCTGATTGGCGGATATGTATGGTTCAGGAATTGGGGCTGTATAATGTGCTAGACACAGTTTTCGTTTTGTCACATCCCTTACATGGTATTACAGCAGGGATGTACTTGAAAAGTCTACAGTGAAACCACTTACAGTCATAATGTCTACGTGTTCAGAAGGTCGACACAGTTAAAATGTAGACATGTAAAATGTCGACAGTCAAAATGTCAACATAAATCACTGGATTTAAAACGGCAATACATGAAAATAAAAAAATAAATGGCGTACCCCTCCCCAAACAGCTTACCCAACTCTAGTGCTGACAGCCTAGGCTGGTACTAACACAATTGGGAGGACAAAAAGTGTAGGGTCCTAACGATTTTTATATTTCCATCACTAGGCTTTGCCAGCCGGGACTGGTGGGACTCCATAATGCCAAACAGCCTCAGGCCAGTCAGCTGAAATCCCTAGGGAGATCGGTTCTGTCCAAAAACCATGCCCCCCCCCCCCCCCTATTGGTACCCAGCCCAGTGGCACTAGGGTTCTTCCCACCCCCCTTGGCACCAGGTGTGGGGTAATAATAATTTGTTAGTGAAAATGCATTTTGTACCTGGTTCATGCCATTAAGTGTCTGGGCATGCTGGCGCTTGTAGTACTACAACCACCAGCATACCCATGGCTGCCAGGGCATGTTGGCACTTGGCGAACCGCTGGGACTTGTAGCTGCTTTATAGTATGACTGAACTAGGTATAGACAAAGAATCCCATCAATCAAACTAAAATCAAATTAAAAACATTTCTTAGTAACAGTATTTAAAAATATATAAATCCCACAATCAAAGCCATTTTTGCCTTCATCTGCGGTCCGGAGCGTTTGTGGCGCAGACGCCTCTTTTGGACGTCATCGGCTTTATTTACTTGTGTTCTTTCATCACCTTCGGAGTCACTGGCATTTTCCTAGCGCTAGTGGGCGACCAGCCTAAAGGTGGTTTTTTAATAAGGAGCTCACAGTATAAGTTGTAAAAATCTCGGTGTGATAACGCAAGAATATTAAATAAAAATACAAACTACTTCTAGTAGTAATATATGTCGTCTAATAATCCATTAGGTTGGATGATCCTAAGATAATTAGTTTCAAATAAAATCCAGTACAAGAGATAATCCACTCAGAAGCAATCTGTTTTGTACTTTGCAGGGAAGTGATTAAGCGAAATTAAATTCACTTGTGATTCCTCTTGTCATTTGTTAAAGCTTTGCAATCTAAAGTGTTCTATTAATAAAACTGAATGTAAAAGTACATAATTCAGTGACAATAAAAGTCTGTGCTGATCAAGTGGTCTCCAAATTGTTCAAGTATTAGGCTGTTTGTTGGAAGTGTTTGTGCCAGTGATGTTATCCGACGTGTGTGGTCACCCTACTCTCAATCATCCAGACTCTGAGTCACACCGACGTCCCCTTCAATTCTTCTATCTCTCTTATTTAACCGAGCATCTTTTCACAAATATTTTGATAGAACGAAGTGTACTGCAGAAAAATAGCCAGTGTCTCACACATTAACACCCCCCGCTTATATTGAGGGGACACTAATGAATGTGACACATAGGGAGATGGGGGGACAGTAATGATTGTGTTTACAAGTATGTGAGGACTGTACGTCTGAGTAGGTTCTCAGAGATCACCTAGGGAGATTGTTGCAACCAAATCGCAGCTTTATTGTGGTAAACAGCAGTACATTGGCACAGAGTTAGGAAGGCATACACCATCATCATCATCATCAACATTTATTTATATAGCGCCAACAAATTCCGTAGCGCTTTACAATTGGGAACAAACATTAATAAGACAATACTGGGTAATCCATACAGACAGAGAGGTAAGAGAACCCTGCTCGCAAGCTTACAATCTATAGGACAATGGGAGTTAGAAACACAAGGGCATGTGCTACATCATATTGCACAATGGACCAGCCAGACTGCAAAGGTAAAAGTACTGAGTGGGCTGTGTGTGTTGCAATGTTGGTCAGAAGGTTGTTGTCTTGTGTTAGCAGTGTAGAGGATGGCAATAGGGTAATCTAGGGAAATTAAGATGCTGGTTGAGGAATATCATAACCTTGTCTGAAGAGGTGGGTTTTCAGTGAACGCTTGAAGGTTTGAAGACTAGAGGAAAGTCTTATTGTGCGAGGGAGGGAATTCCACAAAGTAGGTGCAGCCCGGAAAAAATCCTGTAACCGGGAATGGGAGGATGTGATGAGAGTGGAGGAGAGACGTAGATCTTGTGCAGAACGGAGGTGTCGAGTAGAAAGATATTTCGAGACAAGTGAGGAAATGTATGTCGGTGCAATTTTGTTGATGGCCTTGTATGTTAGTAGAAGAATTTTATATTGGATTCGTTGAAATACAGGCAGCCAATGTAGAGACTGACAGAGTGGCTCAGCAGAGGAATAACGGTTTGTAACGAAAATCAGTCTAGCCGCTGCGTGCAAAATAGATTGTAGGGGTTCAAGTCTGACTTTGGGAAGACCAGTAAGGAGGGAATTGCAATAGTCGATGCGGGAGATGATGAGTGCATGAATTAATGTTTTTGCGGTGTCTTGTGTCAGATATGTGCGTATTCTGGAAATGTTCTTTAGGTGTATGTAACATGATTTAGATATAGAGTTGATGTGGGGAATAAACCTGAGACACCTGGGACAGAAGCGCAGTTCCTAGTCCCCAAAGTTTCACACCCTATCCCCTCTCAGACACAGGTTATATATCACTGTTTTCCCACGGCGGCAGAGGTAAAGGGAGGACAGACATGGGGCAGTAACCAAGCCAGGATGGCGGGCAGGTGATAAGACTAGGTTCCCTTCCATGGTAATTGGGCACTGCTGATTCTCTGTGGAGAAGGTGCCACTAAGTCTAAGGCAAGGTACACACTGAAGCCTTTATCGGGCAAATCAGCCGACATACGACCATTCGGTCAGAAGTTGGGATAGTGTGTATAGTGACACGATGGTCGAAACTTGTTCCAGAGTGTCGATCATCATTTCATTTGGTTGGTCGTTGTGTTTAATATTTTCCGACCAATCATCTAACAATCATACGGTGTGTATACACTCATGCTCATGATCTCCATAGAGTTGACAGAGTCGGGCTCTTTTCAGCCGATGCTAGAGATGAATGTCCTGGTGAATAAATGTAGAGAGCGCTGTAGAAGTAATAATTAATTTGTTCGTTCTGAGACAGAATGTTTTGTTTCAGAGTCACAGAAGCTCATGAAATTCGTTAGGACATGTGGATAGCTATAACAAGGCGGTTTTAATCAGTGTGACAATAATGAATGAATATTGTGCTGTCATTCTCTGAAGACTAGAGGACCAGATGAGGAGCACAGATCTGAGGGTAAATGGTGTCAGTGTGTATGGATGAATCATCAGACTGATCGGACCTTCATTTGTAGGTACAATTGTTTGAGATAACACGCCGGACGGAAAATTCTTCAGTGTGTAGCTAGTCTAAGCTATGACATTGTTGGCTAACAGGATAAGCATGATACAATTATCTCACAATATACTAGCTATTTACACCAGACCAGTATAATATCCATCCCATCCTATATATTCCTTTGATGTATATTTAACATACTTACCATACTCCCTCTGGGAGATCCTGGGTCTCCCGGGAGTCTAGAAGACCTACCCAGAATTCAGGAGTCTGGACAAGTATGATATTGAAAGTGTTACTCACTGTCTACCCTTCTCTGGGCTTTATAACTTAACATTTATTGCAATACTTATAATACCCTAACATACATTATAACCAAGCTAAGTACTGCAAGATCATGGGGTTTGCAATTATCTATGGTCTTGCTGTTTATCTAACGGGAAAAAGATTCGGGAGAGGGATCTACATCTACCGCACCAATGTTTCTGAGCATATTCTCCTAAACACCAATATCATGGTTCATATCTTTATTTATGCCATGATCTGGAGAGTGCAGCCATATTAACAAGCATGGATACAAAAAAGGAAAAGGAATATGGAGGATGCACTACTGCTCAGATGTGTATAATATAGTAAGGAGATTTATTGCACTCCGTTATAAAACTTAGCTTTTATTAACTGTTTATTGCAGCGAAATATAAAATAAATGAGATTTAAAAACAACTGTGTGCTTTAAAATCCACTAGCTGATTTATACCGTCCAATTGTTTAATGAGGAAACCTCTAGCAACAGGAAAAAGAGAATATAACTCTTGTACATACAACTCATGTATAGATGTAGCAGTCATTGACTGGCAATAGACACCCACATATATTAACTGTGGTACTGTGAGCAGCAATCTTTACAATGGTTATATCCAACCTATATGTAAAGGCTAATAATTAGGGATCATTGAGTGGCAGACACTCATAAATGACTATATATCTTGATTTAACTTGGTAAGTATTTACTATACCTAGTTATAAACATGCCCAGTTAATAATTATTGGCACCAACTGTAAATTGATATAAGTCTCAATTGTGAATGAGCTTACTATCTGCCTAATGATTGCCTCTGCTAATCTCTAGAGCTGTTGGAGCAACCTCTGAGCAGTAGTGCATCCTCCATATTCCTTTTCCTTAGTTCTCTATGGTCTGCCAGAATTATCCCTTGATAAACTACAACCTACCAAACAAAAGATGAATAAATCATTTTGTTCACATTTAATAAAGTTTTTAGTTCCAGATATAAATTTAAAAAAAAACCAAAGCCGCATGCGCACAACACGGGCTGATGCCTTCACTGCCGCCCACTTTACCTCCGCGCATGCGCACACGGCCCTTCTCTCTCCTGGAGACGCCCCGCTGAGCCGGCCCAGCCCGCGCATGCCCAGTAGAGGCCCCCAGAGCTGCTTCCGGTTTTTGGCTCCCGCCCGGTCCGCCATCTTGGATGGAGGGGAGAGGAAAAAAAGGGAGGGGGGAGGAGAGCTGTATAGAGAAGACGGGAGGGGGCTGTGGGATGCTCCCTATAGACTGACACTGAGCTGGGGCTCCTGCACAGAGGGCACATACACACATCTATGTACTATATACCTATATATATCTCTATATAGGGGAGGGGAGGTGTACCTGCAGCTGTACATACCATGCAGACTGCTTGTTCCTCCTCTACAGCATAATACACCTTATACAGAGAGAGCACACAGCTGAGGCTGCAGCAATCATACATGTACAGGGACCATATACAGGGGCTATAGGGGAATCTCAGCACCTATAGATTATATACATTGCATCCTCATCCTTGCAGCTGCCAGGCTAGAGATATCCATATATAATATATGGGGGAAGGCCGTGTGGAAAAGCAATCCTGATGCATCATAGATCTCCTCTGTATGTGGCTGTAGGTATGTGCTCTCCATAGGGGCTGTCAGGGGAGAGGAGACGCCACTGATACACAAGAGACAGACAGGCACAAAGAGACAGGCTTGGCAATCTGCAGCCTGCCAGATACTAGACACAAAGAGACACTGCTACATGCACGGGGAGACCGCCCGGCAGGGTGGCCTCAGTGGGCAGGAGCTGGGTGAAGGTAAGGCTGGCACACTCGCTTATGTCCAGAGGGACAGTCGGGGTTAGAGGGACAGGGGAGCTTGCCCGGAGAGCCAGCATGGGAGGCCGCGGGCAGAGACTGCTGCTCCTCGCCCATTGAGAGCGGCGAGACAGGTCGAGGAGACCAAACAACACGGTGAAACATTCAGGTAAGTGGGGCAACTGCCCTTTGTGTGTGTGTGAGAGGCTTGGGCTGGTGAGTGTTGGCAGAGGGCTAGGGTGGCGGAGGTCTGGGGGCTGTGAAATTACATGGTTTATGACCGGTGTGAAGTTGATGGTAATCTGATATGTATGATCAAATAGCATATGCTTTTTGAAAGCTTAGGGTGACCAGATCAACTTTACACAGCCGCCCTATGTCCAGCTGTCAAATCATCACATTCATGTGCAGTGATTTCTTAAGTGGTGGGCTGTCAGTAGCTGGCGGGCTCGCTGCCTGTAGCTGGCGGGCCGGTGGTTGCTGGCGGGCTTGACGGTGGGCAATTCAGACTCGCTGGCAGTTGCTGTTGGCCTCCGTTGGGGGCTGTTGGTAGTTGGCGGGGTCTGTGTTGGTAACTGGTGGGCGTGACGGTGGTTGCTGTCAGGTTTGGTGGTGGGCCCTTTGGACTTGCTGTCGGTAGCTGGCAGTTGCTGTTGGGCTTCCGGTAGCTGGTGGGTGACTGACAGTCATTGGATAAGCAGTTGTGGACTAAATCTTTACGCTCTGGGCCGTATGTGCAGCAATGAAATGCATACACAAGATTCCCAGTAAAGTTAGTCTATAGCGGGAATAGCTCCATCACCTACAATGTGCATGTCAATGTCAGCAACTTTATCTGGACAGGCTCTGGCAGTGATGGATTGACAGACTTTGGAAGCATGGATTCTGGAGTCAGTCACTCGGAAACAACATCCTGGGCAGGATCTGGTACTTGATAAGTGTCGGGGCACAGCAGTTATTGTGGCCGGGGCTTTTAGAATTAATGGTGGGGCTAAGGCACTTGACATTGAACAAGATTGGTGCGACAGCGGCCTTGGGTCTTGGTGGAGCAGGGGATCGGTGCCCACCATAAGTAAGGGGTGTGTGAGTGGGTGTCAGAGGGTTACAACGACTTGGGAATCCATTTCTTGGCAGCAAATTGGCAGTCGCAAACTGGATCCGCGTCTACCAAGCGCTGTTTGTAAATTCGAGTAGCTGTTTTGAGATTTAATGTAGGTGATTTTGGAATTATTAGGAACAAACTCCATTTGATTCTAGTTGGTATTGTTCGTAAAGTAATCTTCTGTACAGTGCAACCAACCACTTCTCTGTTGGTTTTGCCTATAGTGTGATGTAATACTTTGGAGTTAATATATCATCCACACTGAAATGCTTGCTTCCTGCTCCTATATTCCCTATGTACTGTATATGCATCTGTACAGACTCTGGGCTTCTTGGCCATAAAGTTTGGAGTAACCAGCAATGTGATGCCTTCATGCAAAGTTTGTGTGTAGTATAGGGTGATTTTTTTTTATTATTATGGTTATTAGGCGGCCTTTCCTTGGTTTTCACAACTGCTGATTACTTAGAAAGTCATTCATAAGTTGCTTGTTACAAGCTGCCATATTTCTGTGAAAAGGCCAGCAGCCAGGTATTCAATGCTCCCAAGACAAAAAATTTCTGCAGAAACCTAGATTTTGGGAGTCATTACTATTGAGGTCAATTGATGCATCTGTTTTGCTACGTAAGACATGGACAGTAATATGTCCTGTTAGCACAATGTATACTACTACAGATATTTCTCTGTTATACCGGTTTATGTATCACACATTGCTCTCGGTACACACAGCAACTGTACCAACCTCTTTGGGAGATTGAAAGCTGAGCTTGTAGGACTGGTATAAATCTTTATACATTGTTTCCCTTTTTAACTTGATACAAACTTGCGGTCTTAGGACATTGGAGCAGAGAATGTTTTGTTTTTACTATTGGTTATATGTTGTGTTATGGAAAAAAATATACCATGCAAAAGATGTAAATATTATGTAATTCATTATGAGCAGTGTAGTTTATGTACTTAAATGACAAATCCAGTGCTCAGCCAAAATGAATTGTCAATTATTTAACCCCAATGCCTAAGTGGTAGAGCTCAATCTCTTGGTACGCTCATCCTCTGCATCATACGGACCCTTGGTGCCCATAGTTTTTGCAGTGGGACTTATTTCCCGCTGACACAAGGGGGCGCTCTGCCGTGGCGCTATATATATATATATATATATATATATATATATATATATATATATATATATATATATTTATATATTTATTCAGATCCTCCCTTCTGGAGGTCTTATTTCATCATTGGTTGCAGCAGTACAAGAAGGGGGCTCAGTAAGAGTGATCACCACCATTATGTGTGGATGGGTGTATATCTTGTATTAAAATACATGCCATAAATATTTTGCTAATTTTAAACTCCTGCAACCTCTCTTGCCCTGGCATCAGAATTTATAGCACTGTCCAAAGCCTCATACATTCTGTCTAGTACAGCTTCTTATCTTCATAGTGTGTTCATCACTTTTCACTAATGTCCACGGTGCTGGGAAATTGTGTAAAATCGGTGTCTGTTAAGCTGGATACTGAGCTGTACTGTTATCCCGGGACCAGAACACATTTCCTGGCTCCTCTGATGTAAATGCTGTAATTAGTTTAGCCTGTGCCCCTCAGTGTGATGTGAGATAACTGCAGTGTTAGAGGTCCGTGGAGTGCTGATGTGGGATACAAGGAGTGGACAGGATGTGAGAGGATTTGGAGTCGATACAGGAAGTCAGCAGAGGAGATCGTCACTTCTGTCAGCCCTTGGGTCCGTGTTACGGATGGAGCTCTAGTGGTGGAGACACTGTGGTGGGGCTTCTTGTGCTGTGGGATGAAGGGTTTAGCTGCATTGGATCGTAGTGGGTGTATAGGGACTTATATATGCAGGATTTCAATCCACTTAACGGAGGTGATTGCTGTGTTGAGGGGGATGGGGGCTTCTTCTTTTATAACATTGCATACCCACCCCTCTCGTTATATTACTTTGGTGGGGGTCTCTCCCCTGTGACTTCCATAGTCTACTGAGCAGGGTCCCACAATTGGTGATCAGCCATGGAGCATTGAGGGATTGGACGAGCAAAATGAAATTCCTCTGTTGATTGGATGAGCACGCGTTACCTCGGATCTGTTTTATTAGTACTATTAACAAAAAAAACAAAAGTGCAAAAAGTAACTTGTATAATTAACCCCTTCAGTGGCAAGTGGTCTACACCTCTGTTTTCATGGATTTGCTGTGTCCGTTTCACTGGAAAGTAATTGCTTAATTTGCAGAAGAAAATGTTAAATATTTTTTTTAGGGAACATACGGGGGGTTAGGGTGAATTATTAAGATCCGAAGCCACAAAAAAATAGACTTTTCCATAAATCTGCCCATTGTTACGTTTACGTACTCTGAGCCATCACAGAATTGTAGTCTGATCTCTATTTGTCTTTTACCAGGGTATCAGGGATATCAAATATGTGTTCATTTAATCCTGGTCTTAAATCTCCTCAATTTATTTTAATAGATCAAGTGCAGGATGGATGGATTGGCAGATTCATTTGTACTAGGCCCCAATACCAGGAGGAAATCCCTAGTGCCATCACTGGGAGGAAATCCCTAGTGACATCACTGGGATTTCCTCTGACCATGGTGAAGCATTTCGTTGCTCTCCCATTGTACAGTGCTGTGTACACAGGTCCCGGACACATTACTGCACTCTCCGGCTGTCTATAGCGGATAAACCTCATAATGGAGACTGGAAGCTCACGCTCCTTGTATGTATATTACAGGGATATACATATTGCCTTCGTTATGCAGGGGATGAGCAGTGTGTCAGAGGAGAAGGAGCTGTAGGTTACATTACTAATAGTAGGGCAGTTACATTTGTTGGTTGATGAAGGTGACCAGGGATGTGGGCTGGATTTTCATAAAAATATTGCACTGTCCTGTGAGCAACTTCTGAGTTATTTTTAGAGTAAACCGCTCCTCTTTTGATCTGTTAATGTTCTATGGAAGTGAAAAGGTCCACTTATTGGCTAGCCTAACTTACAGGTAAATAAATTAATATTTTCTAGAACAAATATCAAAACCTATAGGGTTTCCCCCCCCCATTTGTTATTGGTTTACAATTGTTGATGGGTGACTTTAAAGGAGAGTTTGTTTATTTATATCCCCCAATATTATTTCCTTAAATTATTACTTTTTCTGAAGTCCTTCGATAAGCAGCTTATAATACCACTAAACTAAAATACAATGTGTCTAAGAGCGTTCAGTAATAGATCTGATTGGACCCAAATCACGTCCCCCACAGCGCCCTCTAGTGCCAGAGCATGTGTTTACCTCCCCCACAGCGTCCTCTAGCGCCAGAGCATGTGTTTACCTCCCCCACAGCGCCCTCTAGCGCCAGAGCATGTGTTTACCTCCCCCACAGCGCCCTCTAGCGCCAGAGCATGTTTACCTCCCCCACAGCGCCCTCTAGTGCCAGAGCATGTTTACCTCCCCCACAGCGCCCTCTAGTGCCAGAGCATGTGTTTACCTCCCCCACAGCGCCCTCTAGTGCCAGAGCATGTGTTTACCTCCCCCATAGCGCCCTCTAGCGCCAGAGCATGTGTTTACCTCCCCCACAGCGCCCTCTAGCGCCAGAGCATGTGTTTACCTCCCCCACGGTGCCCTCTAGCGCCAGGGCATGTGTTTACCTCCCCCACGGTGCCCTCTAGCGCCAGGGCATGTGTTTACCTCCCCCACGGCGCCCTCTAGCGCCAGAGCATGTGTTTACCTCCCCCACGGCGCCTTCTAGCGCCAGAGCATGTGTTTACCTCCCCCACGGCGCCCTCTAGCGCCAGAGCATGTGTTTACCTCCCCCACTGCGCCCTCTAGCGCCAGAGCATGTGTTTACCTCCCCCACGGCGCCCTCTAGCGCCAGAGCATGTGTTTACCTCCCCCACGGCGCCCTCTAGCGCCAGCATGTTTACCTCCCCCACCGCGCCCTCTAGCGCCAGAGCATGTGTTTACCTCCCCCACGGCGCACTCTAGCGTCAGAGCATGTGTTTACCTCCCCCACGGCGCCCTCTAGCGCCAGAGCATGTGTTTACCTCCCCCACGGCGCCCTCTAGCGCCAGAGCATGTGTTTACCTCCCCCACGGCGCCCTCTAGCGCCAGTGCATGTGTTTACCTCCCCCACGGCGCCCTCTAGCGCCAGAGCATGTGTTTACCTCCCCCACGGCGCCCTCTAGCGCCAGAGCATGTGTTTACCTCCCCCACGGCGCCCTCTAGCGCCAGAGCATGTGTTTACCTCCCCCACGGCGCCCTCTAGCGTCAGAGCATGTTTACCTCCCCCACGGCGCCCTCTAGTGCCAGAGCATGTTTATCTCCCCCACAGTACCCCCCTAGGGCCAGAGCATGTGTTTACCTCCCCCAAAGCACCCCACTAGGGCCAGAGCATGTGTTTTCCTTGCCCACAGCGCCCCCTAGGGTCAGAGCATGTGTTTACCTTCCCCACAGGCACCCACCAGGGTCAGAGCATGTGTTTACCTCCCCCACAGTGCCCCCCCCCCCCCAGGGTCAGAGCATGTGATTACTACTCCCACAGCCCTCCCCTAGGGTCAGAGCATGTGTTTACTAATCCCACAGTGCCCCCTAGGGTCAGAGCATGTGTTTACCTCCCCCACAGGCCACCCTAGGGTCAGAGCATGTGTTTACCTCCCCCACAGGCCACCCTAGGGTCAGAGCATGTGTTTACCTCCCCCCACAGCGCCCCCCCACCACCCCCAGGGTCAGGGCATGTGTTTACCTCCCCCACAGCGCCCCCCCACACCAAGGGCCAGAGGATGTGCTTACCTCCCCCACAGTACCCCCCTAGGGCCAGAGGATGTGCTTACCTCCCCCACAGTACCCCCCTAGGGCCAGAGCATGTGTTTTCCTTGCCCACAGCGCCCCCTAGGGTCAGAGCATGTGTTTACCTTCCCCACAGGCACCCACCAGGGTCAGAGCATGTGTTTACCTCCCCCACAGCGCCCCCCCGGGTCAGAGCATGTGATTACTACTCCCACAGCGCTCCCCTAGGGTCAGAGCATGTGTTTACCAATCCCACAGTGCCCCCTAGGGTCAGAGCATGTGTTTACCAATCCCACAGGCCACCCTAGGGTCAGAGCATGTGTTTTCCTCCCCCACAGGCCACCCTAGGGTCAGAGCATGTGTTTACCTCCCCCACAGGCCACCCTAGGGTCAGAGCATGTGTTTACCTCCCCCACAGGCCACCCTAGGGTCAGAGCATGTGTTTACCTCCCCCACAGCGCCCTCTAAGGTCAGAGCATGTGTTTACCTGGCAGAAGTAAATAAGACGCGTTTTTTTTACATATAAATGTATACAGCAGGATAAACAGGGATGTCTGACCTGGACAGGGATATGCTTGCACCGTGTAACACGTACAATATACACTCTCTGAGACATTTCTAAACCTACATCTAAAATAACCCATTAGTTATTAGCCATTTATTCCGGAAAGGCCAGAGCTGCTCCTCATTGCCTATGACCACCTAGGAGAGGAGGCAGACCGAGCAGGTATTCTGGAATATAAGTCACTCCTGGAGAAGAGAACCAGACCAGGATTTGATTGAAGCCACGGTGATGATACCTGGAACCTATTTGATATTATATTATATAAAGTTTCAGGAATGGAGCAGCAGAGACTGAGATAGGCTGTGATTCATGAGGGGAGCGTTGTATTCTGTGCACACCCAGCTTCCTGTCTGTCTGCTGACTCCACACACAGCCTCAAATAGCTGAATACTATCCGTTTGTCACTGCATAGTTACCAATATTTATTTTATCTTGACTTTACATGTGCTTATATAATTACAATGCTTTTTTTATTGAATGCATTTTTTTTTTTTATATTTACAATTAAGAAATCTATTTATACCTAGTTTCTATAAAATGACAGGGGATATAGAGAATATAAAGTAGGGTCTTGGTTAGTAGGGTAGCCATACAGTAACTATAATACAAAGTGGGCATTTGTAAGAACCATTGATAAGTGTATCTTATGACGGTCATGATTTCTGTTAATTCAAGTTAATGACATTTTATAATGTGTGCTGTGAATAGTTGAAGAAACAACTGTATACTCTATTATCTTAGATGCTAGTGATGTCTGAGTAACAAAGACAATATGTTTCACAATGGTGTCCGGTTTAGGACATACAGCATCCATGTTAGTGCTACAAGGATAACACACTGTACAGTACCCACAGCTTCTCTCCTTCATTTATTCACTGCAGCCAGACGTTCTACTGCACAGATTCCACACCGCGCTGGTTCCCACCGGTATAATCCCAACTCTAGCTCCCCCATATATAAAAGCTCTTTGTCAGAAACATTTGGTGCATTATTTCTATACTAGAATAAGTGTCCCCACTTTATTGGTCAAGGTGACGCCACCTTAATTAGGACCCAGGAAATTAGTATTGAACTGAGTGTGCAACTCCAACGTTAGGGGTGTTCTGCAAGTTGGTGTGTGGATATATCATAATGTGACCTCATCTACGTATGAAGTATGTCATTATTATACTGAATGGGGGACTGAAGATTTTATGGAGATATATATCTTTTAGTATATAAACAATAAGATCACAGATGGAGGTTAGGTGACTTGGAGGCCCTGGTTGAGGGTTCGGGCATTAGGTGGTGTAGATGACGGCAGTCTCCGTACTATCAGCGGATGTTTGTGCGGGTGGTCAGCGGCGGCAGGGGCGAGGCCCGGGGGGTCAGCGGCGGCAGGGGCGAGGCCCGGGGGGTCAGCGGCGGCAGGGGCGAGGCCCGGGGGGTCAGCGGCGGCAGGGGAGAGGCCCGGGGGGTCAGCGGCGGCAGGGGCGAGGCCCGGGGGGTCAGCGGCGGCAGGGGCGAGGCCCGGGGGGTCAGCGGCGGCAGGGGAGAGGCCCGGGGGGTCAGCGGCGGCAGGGGAGAGGCCCGGGGGGGTCAGCGGCGGCAGGGGAGAGGCCCGGGGGGGTCAGCGGCGGCAGGGGAGAGGCCTGGGGGGTCAGCGGCGGCAGGGGAGAGGCCCGGGGCGGCAGGGGCGAGGCCCGGGGGGTCAGCGGCGGCAGGGGCGAGGCCCGGGGGGTCAGCGGCGGCAGGGGCGAGGCCCGGGGGGTCAGCGGCGGCAGGGGCGAGGAACGGGGGCGGTCAGCGGCGGCCGTGGCAGTCAGCCGGGGCAGTGGCGAGATGTAGGCGGTCAGCGGCGGCCGGGCGCAGGATGATTGCTATGCCTGACTGGTGTCCGGCCCCTCTGGGTGACAGCCAATAGTAACCCTGTAACTAGGGCTGTAAGCAGAGGAGTTCTCCTTAAATGTGCTTTTATCCTTTAAATCCCCCTAATTTGCATTTCCTCCTCTCATCGCTCCCCCATCCTTTATTCTCCCCCTACCCTCAGTCTTTATTCCAGTAGTGTTGTGCCCCCCTACTCCTCTATACGCCACCTTTATGCTGCCCCCCCAGAACATACACACCATTCTTATTACTGTATTGATTGGTTTATGGATCCATTCACCCCCAGCCCCCCGTGCTGCTGACCGATTCATAGTTATAATAGGTCCTCGGTGTTTGTCAGCTGCCCCCATTGTATCTCTGACTGTGACCCCGTTTCCTTCTCACCCAGTTCTTCTGCTCCCCTCCTCGCCCCACTTCCTCAGTGCCTCTCTGTGCTTGTTGTTTATTGCATTGTCGTCCTCTGACTTCATAATGACCACCTCACATACATTGCTGATTTACCATTTAATAATCGCCCTCTCCGTCTCCCCAGCCTCAGCGGGTCCATCCTCCGTGGGGAGTGGTGGCGGTGTCCCGCGGGGGGCTTCCTCTGGCCCTCGCCATGCCGTCCAACGCCCGGGCTGGCAGTCTGAAGGACCCTGAGGTAGCCGAGCTTTTCTTCAAAGATGACCCGGAGAAGCTGTTTGCCGACCTGCGGGAGATCGGGCATGGCAGCTTCGGAGCCGTCTATTTTGTGAGTACCGCTAGCAGAAGCTGTCGTTGCGATACAACGTCCAGTCTCTGACCTCCTTTGTCCTGTGTCACTGACCTCTCTTTCTCCCAGGCCCGTGATATCCGTAATAATGAGGTCGTTGCCATTAAGAAGATGTCCTACAGTGGAAAGCAGTCTAATGAGGTGGGTCTGCCTGGGGCAGATTTGGGGAGGGGGGTGTTTTGACCCTTGTGGTCTCTTACTGATGCTCTCTTGCTCCCCGCAGAAATGGCAGGACATCATAAAAGAAGTGAAGTTTCTCCAGAAGCTACGACACCCGAACACTATCGAATATAAAGGATGTTACCTGCGGGAGCACACAGCCTGGGTGAGTCCTTAGTCCAACACAGTGTGACTATACCCTGGGGATATGGGGCTTCCTGCGGAGGCCGTGAGATATTGCATCAACTGCTCTGTATAGCGCTGCTGTCGTGTAGCATGATATGTTGTTGCTTTATTGTTTTGGCTCGGGCATCAGGCAACCAGATCTGTCCAATGTGGCCCAGCCTGTGTGTGAGATCACATTGGTGGCATTTGATGTGGAATGGGCCTAATGCCTATTACATCCATTCATAATGCAAGGGGTTAATAACTGTTTGCAGTTGATTTGCTGTCTTAATATGTCTATATAATACACTTATATCCATAACGGTTCCCTAGTTGTTTCTGGTGTACAAGGTAAGTATTAATAGATAGTACCTGGGTGCTCTCGCCCCCTCTCTCTTATTCGGTACAGTAGAACTCGTCAGGCAGATGTAACCAGTGTTTGGTGTTTATGTTCTTGTAGGACCAATGCTGTCAGAATAAGACAGGGTTATAAAAGCTGTTTTACAGCCGTAGGTCTGCAGGAAAAGGAATGTAATGTTTAGGAATATTCTACCTTTCAGATATAGGGGAATTGGAAGAGGATCTATATTGTGTCCGTGTTCTTGTGGGAACTTTTATCTTTCAGTGAATAAATTGCAGATTCCCCTAAAAAGTTGTTGAATTAGGATAAGCGCCAGGGAGATTGGCCACCACGTGTTCTATGTGTGACTGGTGTCATGAGAGGCACAGGCCATCATTAGATGTGGTCAGGTACAGGAAGGTGATCTTACTGGGAGTGTAACATATATGTGGATTGCTGGACACGCGTGTGCATGTAGCTTGCAGTCTTGTAGAGCCTCTAGTACATGTAAAGCTGAGCCGTGCAGTGTGTGGGAGGCTGCAGCAGCAGCACACTGTGTGTACAGAAAAAGCCATCACAATAGCCCCCTGCAGGCTGCCCGCGTCACTGCCAAACGCCCCCTCTTCTCTGTGACTCTGCTGTCATCCGCTCACCTTGTCCTAGTGCAGTCGTGTGTCTGTGTCACCTGACTGCTGTGTGCCAGTGTGCTCACCCTGATGTGCACAGGATCATTGTCCCATCCTAATGCTGTACCTGTGTCCCCCCCGCCCCCCCTCTTCCTTATGCTGTACCTACCCCCCCCCGTGCCATCCCTGACCCCCTCTCTCCCTCTCCCCCCTTGTGCTCCCTCCCTTATGCTGTCCTCTCTCCCCTCTTGTGCTATCCCTGAACCCCGCTCTCCTCCCTTGTGCCCCCCTCCCTTATGCTGTACCCCCACACCTCTCCTTTACATTGTACCTTTTCCCTCCCTCTTCGCTGTACCCCACCTTCTCCTTTAGGTTGTACCTTTTCCCTCTTCTCTCTCATGCAGCCCTTGCCCTCCCCACTCTCCCCCTGGCACTGTACCTGTGCACGCCCCCCTTTCTGTTCCTTGCACAGAATCTGCCCTCCCCCTCTCTCCCTTTTCATACCTGCACCTCACCCTCCTTGGGCTCTAAGTACTGGAATCTTCTCCTCTGAAATGTGTCCCTTTTTCACGGGTACCAACCCTGTGCCTCAGTTTTACCCCCTGATTTCCCATCTTTAATCCCACTTTTCTCTTGCACTCACTCACTCCTACACACATCACAGCTATAATATTAATCTGTTAATAATGTACCTTTTTATACCCTGAAGCTCTATATAAAACAATATTTTGTGTCTTACATCTCCTCCCTCTTGCCCCGTGGTCAGCTGGTAATGGAGTACTGCCTGGGATCCGCTTCCGACCTTTTGGAGGGTGAGTGCTACATCAGGCTGGGGGGGATCTGAGGATTTGTTTGCTCCCCTCTTCATTCTTGAACCATTATGAAGAATGCCGGAGTTATGTAGATCATGTGACACTGCCGGAAGATTGGAGTCACATGGGCAGAAAACTGCCTTTATCAGCCTTTAACATAAGACGTTATTGTCACTTATTGTGCTGACTCCAAAACTGTTGTTCAATTTGTATGGCAGTATCTCGGTAAAACTATATGAGTGTAAGGACTGCATGCATAGAGTCTCTCCTGACAGCTCCCTCTTTTTGTGTGGCAGTATCTATACGAGTGTAAGGACTGCGTGCATAGAGAGTCTCTCCTGACAGCTCCCTCTTTTGGTGTGGCAGTATCTATATGAGTGTAAGGACTGCATGCACAGAGAGTCTCTCCTGACAGCTCCCTCTTTTTGTGTGGCAGTATCTATATGAGTGTAAGGACTGCATGCATAGAGAGTCTCTCCTGACAGCTCCCTCTTTTTGTGTGGCAGTATCTATATGAGTGTAAGGACTGCATGCATAGAGAGTCTCTCCTGACAGCTCCCTCTAATTGCAGTGCACAAGAAACCCCTCCAGGAGGTGGAGATTGCTGCTATTACCCACGGTGCACTCCAAGGCCTTGCCTACCTCCATACCCACAACATGATCCACAGGTGAGTGTTCAGGTGATAAGTCAGCGCCGTGGTCTTGTCCTCCTTTTACACTCCGTCATACTCCTTTCCTGCTCTCCCCGTACAGAGATGTGAAGGCCGGGAATATCCTCCTCACAGAGCCGGGACTGGTGAAGCTTGGGGATTTCGGCTCCGCTTCCATAGTGGCTCCAGCCAATTCCTTTGTGGGAACTCCATACTGGTAAGAACCCATCTTCTCCCCAGACTACTTCACCGCAGTGTGTAACACACATGGTACAATGAGTGACACCCCCACACATGGATTGCAGGACAGGTAGTATATCATGATGGACCCTCTACTTGTGAGACTGACTATATTGTCTTCGTTCAGGATGGCTCCGGAGGTGATACTCGCTATGGACGAGGGCCAGTACGATGGAAAGGTGGATGTGTGGTCTCTTGGGATCACAAGCATTGAGTTAGGTGAGTTTGTGTATTGGTTTAGCGTTGACCTCCAGCACCTGCTACGGGGACAGTTCCATCACTTTCTTTCTGGTCCACCCAACTTCCGTTATTGGGTTCCTCGTTGGCGCCATACCTTTATATCCGCCACAGCAAACTGGGTTTTAGAGCAAGGTGGTGGCACTTGCGGAGGGGCAGAAGCACGGAGAGAGCGAAGAGGTTGAGTGGAGAGAGGGGACGTTACTAGCAAAGTACGGGGTAGACACCAGCGCATCAGGTTGTGCGGAGCAGGGCAAGAACGAGGCTTCATATCGAGTAGTGAATTAAGAGAGTAGAGGGAGAACATTAGGGGCGCACAACCCTTTACACCCTGTAATGGTGATAGGTGAGTGGATGTTGATGTGATGTTTGCTCAGTGCGGCTTTGTTTGCGGACAGACAGAAGCATCTTCAGAGCCTCTACTTGTCCTGACCATCTAGACGGACCAGTCCAACGCCACATCCGTTCCTGACATAATTTATTCCTTTATGTTCTGACTTCCAGACCTCTGCTATCTCCCACCCCAAAAGCAAAATGTCTTTGTCAGAACCACCCCTGTGCACATTTCCTTACTCAAGTTCTAACTACTCTACTCCCCACTATGTTCCTAAGTGCTATCCCCATATTGTGGGTGATATGGCTGACTGTTTTCGTGTAGGAGTGTTAATATCTAATGTCCCTCTTTCCCCAGCGGAGAGGAAGCCCCCACTGTTCAATATGAATGCTATGAGTGCCTTATACCACATCGCTCAGAATGAGTCTCCAGTCCTACAGTCCAATCACTGGTGAGTACTAAACACACACACACACACACTAATTGTACTTGTTGGGCTCCCTTTTAGTGTGTAATGTGCAGACAGCTCTTCCCCTTATACAAGGTGTGGTAATGCCTTAACCAGTTTCATTTAATCTTGACAGCTATTTTCCGAGATGAACCAATATTCATGTGGAATATAGGGAGAAAAATTTGCTTTGTAAACAAAGGGTCACCATGATGTGTCAGCTGTGTGTTATAAAATGTTGTTTACTAAGAGTCTCTTTCCCGCAGGTCTGAGTATTTCCGGAATTTTGTGGATTCGTGTCTTCAGAAAATCCCCCAGGACAGACCAAGCTCCGACATCCTGCTCAAGGTGAGAGGAATATTCCTTCCGATGTCCCCTCCCACTGCGCATTGATGTCCCCTCCCACTGCGCACTTAGTATGTTGTCTGCAGCCAGATTCCTTGTTGTGTTCATACTCCCACCACAGGGAATGACCCATGTTTACGTCCATGTTTTATACTTAACGAGCGGGAATATTTCTAGCAATAGGAGTTTGGGGCATTTTTTGTAAACTGAACTGTGAATTGTAATTGTTACAAGCTGACAATCTTTATAGGTAAGAACATTTCCGGTGGTCTTATAAGACTGCCGGGTGTCTGAAGTCTTCCCTTGTTGGTCTGATTGGTCATCTTGTTACAGCACTCTCTCACACACCCATTATTAATGGCTGGTCCTAATGAGCGAATGGACCTATTGGACTTTATATCATTTGGTTAGTCTGCGCGCTGCAGACAATTACCCCACTTTCTTCTTGTTTTCTTATTTTAAATATCTTAAAACAGATAATGTGGTTTTTCATTCTGAGCTGTGTAATCTCCCTCCTAGCACCGCTTCCTGCAAAGGGAGAGACCGCAGACCGTTATCATGGAGCTGATCCAGCGCACAAAGGATGCTGTGAGAGAGCTGGACAACCTGCAGTACCGCAAGATGAAGAAAATCCTTTTCCAGGACACCCAGAATGGGCCCAACACAGAGACCACTGAGGAGGAGGAGGTGAGAGGGTCTGCAGGGGCGGAGTTAGTGCCACTGAGGGGGTCTGCAGGGGTGGAGTTAGTGCCACTGAGGAGGAGGCAGAGGTGAGGGGGCTCTGTGGGGGTGCGGTTAGTGCCACTGAGGAAGAAGAGGTGGGGCCTCTGCAAGGGTGGAGTTAGTGCCACGGCGGAGGTGAGGGGACTCTGCTGGGGTGGAGTTAGTGCCACTGAGGAAGAGGCATGGAGGGAGCTCTGCAGGGGTGGAGTTAATGCCACTGAGGAGAAGGTGAGGAGGGCTCGCGGGGGTGGAGTGTTCGTGTCACTGGGAAGGAGGGATTGAGCATGATGGCACAGTGGTTAACATTGCTTCTTCACAACACTGGGGTCATAAGTTCGATTCCAACCGGAGCCCTATCTGTGTGGAGTTTGGATGTTCTCCCTATGTTTGGATGTTAATATATGAGGGTGGTAGTGTCCTTGGACTGTAGACAGGTGTGATGTCCAGACTTTGTGCAAGGACTGGAGATGTGTGGGTTGTATCCAACCATCCACTATGTATTGGTAGTTGGTGGTAGATTTTATGAGTGCTTGTTGGTGTGTGAGGGAAGGGTTAGGTTCTGTGAAAGTGCCTGGACATGTAACGACTGACTCCGTGCTCTGTCGGACGGTGGTTTGTCATTGTGAACCTTTACTGTAGCCCGTAGGTGGTCGCAAAAAACCCACGTGTGATTGGAAATAAAGCGGAGGGATGGAATAAGGAGAATATTAGGCTGCTAATACAGAAGGGACAGAGAATAGTAGATACGGAGGACCAAGGGATGAGGAATTGGGAGAGGCAGTTGACCAGGAGAAGACATTTAATAACTAAAAGCCTAGGAAGGGGCTGGGTCATGGGGCCTGAGACTGGGATCTTCATCAGTCTGTGATGGCATTGCAGGTAGTGAGGTAGTGAGATTATAAATATTCATGTAGATGTACTCTATGATAGGTCATACGGAGGTCTGTATCGCATCTTCTTTATCTCTCTCAGGAGTCGGAGCAGTTCCTCCATTGTACGGGCACCATAACCAGCATGGAGAGCAGCCAGTCCGTGCCCAGCATGTCCATCAGCGCCAGCAGTCAGAGCAGCTCCGTGAACAGCTTGGCCGACGCCTCTGACGACAGCGGGGAGATGGCCATGATGCAAGAGGGAGAGCACACGGTAACTTCCAACAGCTCCGTCATCCATCGGCTGCCGGTAAGTGTCTGCCGGAGACCGGTGGGAACCTTTTGTACCGTGACTCTTCTTGTTTGTTTGAAACCATTCTTACTTTCACTCTGACTTTCTTTCCAGGCTCACGACAACATATACGATGATCCGTACCAGCCAGAGATGGAGGCTCAGCAGTCCTCCTCAGCGGCTCGGCGCCGGGCATATTGCCGCAACAGGGACCACTTTGCCACTATTCGCACTGCCTCGCTGGTGAGGGACTCTGTGATGAATGTTATTACTCACCCGTTTCACCGGTCATACTTCTTCTTATCTCTGCGTCTCCTCCGTGTGTCCTGTCCACCAGGTGACGCGGCAGATCCAGGAACATGAGCAGGACTCTGCGTTGCGGGAGCAGATGTCGGGATACAAACGCATGCGCCGACAGCACCAGAAGCAGCTAATGGCTCTGGAGAACAAGCTGAAGTCGGAGCTTGACGAGCACCAGCAACGTCTGGACAAGGAGCTGGAGGCTCACAGGAGCAACTACGTTGCCGAGACTGACAAGTTGTCCAAGAAACACCAGGTCATCTTTGAGAAGGAGGTATGCTCGGTACAATCATGGCGTTTTTAGAGGCGTGGATAGAAGAAACGTGCAGAGGAGAAGGTTGTGCATGATTATGTTTGGTGATTGGGGAAGTTTGATGCATGTTAGTGCCGTAGAGGTGTGTTTAGGATCTGAGTTCTTGAAGAGAAGCAGGTTGGATGGGGGGTGTACTTTAAGAGGAACAGCTTATGGGGACTAATGAGTGCTAGAAGAGGATCCGGTTACAGTACACTAAAGAGTAGAGTAACCAAATGGTGATCTAGAAGGTAAGTCAAGGATGGAGAGAATAAGTAAAAACCTATTGGGGAACAAGGAATATTAGGGAGTGTAGAGAGAGATCAGTGCTGAAGGAGTAGAGTTGAGAGGATAGAGTGCTGAAGAGGGGTTAAGATTGTGGATTGGGGGAACCTGGTGGAGGACAGACGAGAGCTTGAAAAGAGGAAAGGGTCCAGAGAGAAGGAGGCTAAGCTCAGAGAGAATTGGATGCAAAGTGTAGAGCAGCAGAAAGAGAGTGTATACAATGTGTGGAGTGACTGGAGCCTGGCCAGGCTTCTCTAAGAGGAAGATGGTTGTGATAAATGGACAGTGTATCGCATACAGATGTCAGTGGTGTGTGTGTGTTTTGTATATATATATATTTTGCCTTTTGTTTCCCAGGCTAAGGCAGCCATGACAGAGGAGAAGAAGTTTCAGCAGCATATTTTGGGCCAGCAGAAGAAGGAGCTGACGAACCTGCTGGAGAGCCAGAAGCGGCAGTACAAGATCCGCAAGGAGCAGCTGAAGGAGGTGGGAAGTAATGGGAGGAAGATCGGAGTATGTGATTGATTTATATGACTAATTGCTGAGTGGAAATGAACAGAGAGGTGTGCGATGGGGATGGGTGGATAGAATCGGGAGATTGGTCACAATGAGTCCACTAGGGCAGAACAAGGCAATCTACACCCATCCATACGTTGTGCAGCTACAGGTGGCCGTTTAGGATGCCAGCCGATGGCTGAGCGTATCTGGGTATTTACGGTGTATATAACCTGCATGTTGTCTTGTCCTTGCAGGAGCTTCAAGAGAACCAGAGCACCCCGAAGCGGGAGAAGCAGGAGTGGCTGCTCCGTCAGAAAGAGAGCATGCAGCATTACCAGGCGGAGGAGGAGGCCAATCTGCTGCGCCGGCAGCGCCAGTACTTTGAGCTCCAGTGTCGGCAGTATAAGCGCAAAATGCTCCTGGCGCGTCATAATCTGGACCAGGACCTTCTCAGAGAGGTCAGTGAGGGGTTACTTGTTACCATCTTGTTCATCTGTCCGGTTAGTGGGTTGTTAGATTGGGAACCACAAACTTGATGTACCACGATATAGTTGTGTTCTATTGGAAGTAATACGGAGGTCCATCTCTCTTCTCTCCTCGCAGGAGTTGAACAAGAAGCAGACACAAAGAGACCTGGAATGCGCCATGCTTCTACGTCAACACGAATGTACCCAGGAGTTGGAGTTCCGTCACCTGCAGCTTTTGCAGCACACGCGCAGTGAACTCATCCGTCTGCAGCACCAGACCGAACTGGGCAACCAGCTGGAGTACAACAAGCGCCGGGAGCAGGAGCTTCGACAAAAACACGCCGCTGAGGTCCGGCAGCAACCCAAGAGCCTCAAAGTAAGGCCTGGGGAGGAGGAGGAGGAGGATGAGGAGGGGGGAGAGGGAGACACGTTCAGCCTCTGCAGCTCTGAGGATGAGGAGGAACCGGCTGATTTGGGTGTAGCTGCAGAACGCTCTGAGGCAGATGGCTGTCCAGACTCTGACGTTCCCTACTTTGAGTTGACGTCTACGTGGGTTGCCGAGCCGGAGGTTCCTCTCCGCCCAGCACCTTCGCAGGTTTCTTCGTCATTACCCAGTCATGTTCTCTGTGCTGTACTCACTCTGCTGGCAGCTTCCCGACCCTCCTGCCCTTGGTCTCTGCTTCCACTGCTGCTGGCCGTCCTTACCCTCTGGAGGCCGGGACCCCTTCTAGATTCGGCTCTGGTGGCTCTAGAGACGCTGGGAGCCAGCCTGCTCTGTGGCTACATATTGCTGTGCTGGGTCTTTTCTCTGAGCCGGTCGTCCTTCATGTTGTTGGCCCAGGGTTGGGGGGCCATCGCCGTGCTGGCCATGAGTTATAGACTTCGGTTATATTACGTGCCGGTGCTGGCAATAGCAGTAGGGGTGTTCACATCTCCAGGGATTTTTCTCTCTATCTTTTTGGCCGCTGGCTCCCTGGGAAAGCCTTGTGGCCAGTGGCTCAAAGGATGGCCGAAAAGAGCACGCAAATTGTGGCTTAGAGCGCTGCTACGGTTGCCTCGGCCCCTGTTCAGAGTCATTCAGCGCTGTGGGGCAGCTGGGGAGGGGGGGCTCTTCTACCTTTTCCCAAAAACCTATAAAGGCGGCTACCGCAGCCGCATCCCTGTGCTTGCTAGCAGGTCCTCTTCGGGGATCCACAGCAAAGCCTACTGGTGGAGGAGGCTCGTCCGGTCTCCCTCCCATCTGGCGAAAGTGCTAAATGATAGCTTGGCCCTGGGGGTACGCAGACTCTGCACAATACTACCTCCCGTGGCTCTCGTGTACATGGAGAGGCTGAGACTCTTAAGGGAGGAGAGGCCTAGTCGGATTCCGAGGCTGATGAGCCGAGAGCAGAGGCGAAGGGAATCTGCAAAACGTAGGGAGCAGCAGGAACCCCTAATAGGGAGGCCTGTGGGAAGAGCCAGCACAGCCAGACGAACAAACCCTCCAATCCCGTGGAGATGAGACAGGAATGTCCTCCTCACTTTATCCAAACCATAATGTGCCTTATTGCATGAACTGCAGGTTGATCAGGAGATAATGAATTCTTACATGGAAATGATGCCCGTAAGTGCTGCTCAGTGATGCCACCTAGTGGCCAACGGCCATTTACTCTGAAATGGCGAAATAATGAATGTGACAAGTGTTTTGTACTACTCCTAGTTCACGTTGAACACTGCAATATTAATGGGCACGGTCACCAAACTTTTGACTCTTTTTGCACAAAGCTCTAGAATTGTATTTTTGTAATTGTTGAAAGAAATGTCCCTAGGTGGTTTCTGCAGTTCTCAGTGGCTGGCTGCATTAGTGCTCTTTAGATGATGGTGTGGTCTGTAGCTCAGACCCTTGGGTACACCGAGAGAGATCTAACTGCTGTGACGCGCTCTTGTAGACGTCCCGTGGAAGCTGCAAATCAATAAAGCATTAAATCGCCGCCTTACTTTTATAAAATTAGTAACTGGGGACTAACCTGCAAGTACAATCATAAGACGGTATTTTTTTAAATGGAAACCTGCCCTGGTAAGGGCTGGCCTTCTAATTACCGGTATCATTTCCATGTAACCAGTTTTACTAGGATTGTAATTGGGGATCAAACCACTAGGGGGCGCCTTGAAAGGTTTTGTTTTTTCTTCTTTCTTTTTCTGATGTTCGAGGGCTTATGCTGGTTTCTCTGGCAGAGAAGAGGTTAAGTACTATGTCCCTGTCTCCTTCCATTCAGGACTGTAAGATGTGAGGGCAATGTTATGGGTAATGGCTGTTTCCTGGCTGGTAGTCTTATCAAGATGATGACCCTAGAGGCCGTCTTGTGTATTACAGTGGTTTGCTGGAGACCCTCACACACAGCGTGGGTGCGTGCAAGGAGACCTAGTAAAAGTATATGGAACAGAGCTGTTCACCAGCTGTTGTGACCCACTGCAAGCTGGTACTTGTATTTCCACAGAAGCTGGAGAGCCACAACTGTTCTAAGTCAGGAATAGATATATATTAGTTATTTTGTAAAGCACCTTAAACTAAGCAAATGTGGTGTCCTCGCATTGTGCCATACTCTGGTTCCTGCAGCCTGACCACTGTATATAACCCTCTGGCTCTATGTGTAATCGTGTACCTAGTGACACACCGTGGCTGCTGTGTGTATTACACCCCATTACTCTCTGTGTAAGGTGTCTTTAGTTAGTGCTCTTGGTGACACAAAGTGGCTGGAAGGGTGTATTACACCACGCAAGGTTTCTATAGTTCTGGAGACGCATAGTGGCCGCAATGTGTATTACAACGTGCAGGGTTTCTGTAGTTCTCCTGGAGACGCATAGTGGCCGCAATGTGTATTACACTGTGCAGGGTTTCTGTAGAAAGTGCTCCTGGAGACACACAGTGGCTGTGGGGTGTATTACAACGTGCAGTGTTCGTGCTCCTGGAGACACATAGTGGCTGCTGGTTGTATTACAATGACATCTCTTGGCCTTTATCTGACCTTCGGCGGTCCGGACTCCAGTTGATATATGAAGGTTGGGCTACTTTGGTGTAGTCTCTGGGTTTAAACATATAAACAGTGTTACTTTCAGTCTATTAACCCTTTCTGTGCCTGAGACCAGCCTCCCCCAAAACCCAAATTCGGGTCAAGAGAAAAGAAAAAACAGAACAAAACAAAACACCCTTTTTGTGGTATTTCATTTTTATTTTTATTTTTATTTCAATCTTACCATTTCTGTATCATTTTTTTTTATTTATTTTCTCCCTTGCACATTGTAAAAACTGCTGACATTTCTGTGTTTTTATCAACACAAAATATATATATTTAAAGTTTAACCCCTTTTGGTGCCGCGGGGCGAGCCAGTGCAGGCAGCAGAGGGGTTAAATCTATTTATTTAACATTTCCTAAATATATATATTTCTCCATTTTTATTTTTTGTTCTATCTCCCGATGTAAATGAGTCTTTTATGTTCCTTTTTGTGTGTTTTGTTTTTGTTGTGTTTTTTTTTTTCCTTTTGTAATAAACATGTTACTGGAAATTGAACTCATCCAGTTTGTGTCATTTCTTTACATCTGAAACCATTTGTCTTGATGTATGAGGTGGGGAATGAGGGGATGTAGCCAAGTCTCTGGGTCTCCCGTGGTAAAAGGCTGTCTCTTGTAAGCAGAGAAATGGTTAATGGAGTAATGGTCTGCAGAGGCTGGGTGTAATGCTCTGCGGGGGCGTGCTGGTAAATGGCACTGATGGGTGGAGGTGGAAGCACAGTGGTGTGATGCCGTCTGGACATGGGTGGAGCACCCTGATAACAAATTGGGTATCATACTCATAGGCAAACCGAGGGGGGTTTCTAGTGCCTGGAAACCCCCCTATAATCCTGGGGCACTGTATAATTGAGGTGGCTGGACCCTGCTCCCTCTTCACACAGCTCTGCTTGAAAAGAGAGAGCTGCTAACAGTGCACACAGCATTGCCCATGTATATTATGGGGATAGGAAGAGATGGAGAGCAGCCAAGCACTGTCTAATATAGCCACGCCCCCATGCATGCTGGTCACGCCCACTGGCGGCGTGGTTTGGAAACCCCCCTGTACATATCCTGCGTTTGACCCTGATACTAAATATTTATTATATATATACTGTATCCGGCAGCCAGCCTCTGTGTACCCCAGCACTAGTGTCCCCCCTTCCTCTGTACAGCAGTCTTGGGTATATAGCGCCTCTTTATTAAGACAGGCTCAGGTACTGGGTGTGACAATGCCATTTATATACACAGGTTATATTATATGTAAATGTGGTTGTGTGTAACTATGGTTACAGGTAGAATGTTGATGACCGTGGGTTCCAAATAAGTCTACAAGCATTGTTCTATAATGGCTGTACTCCACGGGGAGCCATCACTATACCTTCCCCTCACATCCTACTTCCTATTTGAAAGCAGAAGATTAACAAAGTTGTGGCAGTCCATGTCCTCGCCTACCCTGCCAGGTGTGCTGGGACTTGTAGTTCCACACCAGCTGTCTCCTGTGTGTTATATTGGGGGTGGGTAGGCGGTATAGAGAGGTACATGGTCAGGGGCAGGAGCTGCATTGTACATGGGAGCAGATACTCTGTATTTTCTGTGATTTGGGACACAAGGAACAGTTGGTGTACATATTTCTGTGTCTAGCAGAAGCGATTGATTTGTCTTCTCTCCCATCCCTGTCTTCTGTTCCCCTCGCTCACTGCCCCCGTCCTCCTTCATGCATCTGGTCCCCTCTGTCTTCACCTACATTGGTTCCTCTCCTGCTCTCCCTCCCTGACCCCTCTCTCTCCAGTCCAAGGAGCTACAGATAAAGCGTCAGTTCCAGGACACCTGCAAGATCCAGACGCGGCAATACAAGGCTCTGCGCAACCACCTGCTGGAGACCACCCCCAAAAGTGAGCACAAGAGCATCCTGAAGAGGCTGAAGGACGAGCAGACGCGCAAGCTGGCGATTCTGGCGGAGCAGTACGACCACAGCATTAACGAGATGCTCTCCACCCAGGCCGTGCGTCTTTAACCCTCTTAATTTTGTGTTGACCTACTGAGCTAGGGCTGTGATAACATTCCCATAGCTGATTTCATCTTTAACTTGAAGTTGATAAATGATTTAAAAAAAAAAAAAAAAGCTTAAATGATAAAGCCGAACGTGTCAGTTACAATCCCCCTGTTTATTAGTCTACCAGTCTGTATCCTAAACAGCATTTCTGTTACTTTGGAAATTTGCTTGCCATTCAGACAGTCTGCACTGTGGCAAAATAGAAACAGACCAATCTAAATCATCGGCCACTCTATGTAGAACAGATAAAGCGCTTGGCAGACAGATTCGTATTAAATACATGTGTTGTTATTGCAAGTAGATGATTTAGCTCCAAATACATCTGCTTTCCTGTATATTAATATCTAAGTTCATTAAATCTCTAGGCATGCTGTAGAAACAACACATGCAATAATATTAAATGGTCGTTGGACTATTTTCACTAACTGAAAGAAAAGCAATAATTTTTTTTTTGTGTATTTTTGAATTTTACTAAATGCATTATGTGCTTATAGTGGCAGGAGGGCACATATATGGTAATTTTCTACCTTGTGAATCACTTTAAGTGGTTACTTAGTGCTGGATTCCGCACTTCTCTTTTGCATAAGACTAAGTGCCTGATGTTGTCCGTACCTGATCTGTGTAGATTTAAAATGCTGCCGTCTGAAGTGTGTTGCTGTAGCGATATGTCCGTCCTACACAAAACGGGTAACATGCTCATTTTGTGGCTTGATGCCTGGGTCTCGCTCCTAATAGAGTACTGGGATCACATCCCCTGTAATAGTGAGATTTGTATGGCCCGGACTGCCTGGGTCTTTATGGGTGAAATCCAGACGTTTCAGTCTGTTAAGCTGCTGTGAAATCACTGGCCTTGCCTTGTGTATGAATCCACCAGCTCACAGTGCATTTTTACAAAGCAAGTCTAGAAGATTGTCATTCACTGAGCAGACTCTTCTAGAGAAGCATGTCCCTGATAATGGCGGCTAGTTAGAACATTGCACAGTTATTGCAATACCAGATTTTGTCTCACTTGCTATTTGATTAAACTGTAAATCTCTTTTCAGCTGCGTCTGGATGAGACCCAGGAATCCGAGTACCAGGAGCTGCGGATCCAGCTACAGAAGGAACTGGAGCTGCTGAATGCCTATCAGAGCAAGATCAAGATTCATACAGATGCTCAACATGAGCGCGAGATCAAAGAACTGGAGCAACGCGTTTCCATTCGCCGGGCGCTGCTGGAACAGAGGGTGAGGACCGGTCGCTGCGGTTGGGCGGTCAGTGACTTGTTTATCCGTCTGCTTACACTGGTCTGTTGATTCCACAGATAGAGGAGGAGATGCTGGCCCTGCAGAGTGAGCGCTCGGAGCGTATCCGGAGTCTCCTAGAACGCCAAGCCAGGGAAATCGAAGCGTTTGACTCGGAGAGCATGCGGCTGGGCTTCAGCAACATGGCGCTGACTGGCATTCCCGCCGAGGCGTTCAATCAGGGCTACCCGGCTCCTCCTCCTGGCTGGCCCTCCCGCCCTGTCCCTCGCAGCGGCTCGCACTGGAGTCACGGCGTGCAAAACACTGGTGCCCCCCAGCTCTGGCGCCAGCCGACGCTGCTAGCACCTCCCTCCTCTTCATGGGGTCTGCACCCGCCAGGTTCCTCCTCCGTCATGCCCTCCTCTTCCTCCTCCTCATCCTCCTCCGCCTCACCATCTTCCTCTAGTGGCCGGGCTGGCCTTCTACTGCTCCGTAACAGCCCACAACCAATGAGGCGAGGGGCACCTGGGGGCCCGTCTGAGGTGGGCTTGAGCCGAAGTACCAGTGTCACCTCCCAGCTCTCCAATGGCTCCCATCTATCCTACTCCTGAGCCCATCGCTGCTTGTTGCCCCTCGTTACCCTTCCTCCACCCTCCGAGGGAGCCGGAGCCCCCCCATACACGTACCTGTGATACAGTACGGCTCTGACATCAAACCTCCGAACTTTTACCACTGATTACTTTTTGTTTTTTTCCCCCACCGTATATTTTCTCTCTCCAAAACATTATTTAAACCCCCGATCTCTGAGCGAGTCCCCCACCCACCTTGCTGGGTCCTATCCCATGTACATACAACTTTGTCCCTGATCCTCTCAACTCCTTGTTCATCATTTTCTTCATACTGACCCCTCAATTGCCCAAGTATTTCACCCCATCTGTGGTAGAAGATCAAACACTGCTTGTTTTTCTAGCACTTTACTGGGTAAAATAACAATATATATATATAATTATTATTATTTTTTATTATTTTTTTGTTTTTGTTTTTTAGTCCCTTTTATTATATGTTCAGTCGCTGTATCATTTTAATGATGTCACTGAGTTTTCTGCTGGGCGGTTGTGTAGTCTGTGTGTACCGTGAGTGTGTGAGAGACTGGGTGTGTGGTATATATATATTTTTTTTTTGTTTTCTTTTTTTAAATAGATAAGATTAAAAATGTAAAAAAAAATAAAATAAAACAAACTATTAAGGAATGTATTAAAAAAAAAAAAAACACTACTCAATATCCCTCCGAGGGCGTCTATTGGCCGCGGGCCTAGACTTTTTTTTTTCTTTTTAATTTTTTTTTTTTTTTCCTTTTATCTTGAAAGTGAGAATGAAGCAGGATTGTTGGACACGTTTCCTGCTGAGCCGTCAGCGTTTCAGGAGATTGCAGAGACTTTACATTACATGACAAATGTTGGATATTAAAGGAATGAACTAGAATGGACAATGGCGTCTGTGTTGTGTGGAGCTCACGGGTTTGGGAGGAGGCGGATGCTGGTGACATACTGGGGCAGGCAGAGTGGGGGGGGGCATTTATGGAAACTGGTGCGGAGGGTACCGATGGTTTTATTGTGTATTAGACCATAGTTGGTGCTCTGAACTGGGCACAAATGAGCGTAATAGCGCCTATTGTGTTCAGGCTTCTGTGTTCCTAGTGCTGAAGTGGGAGGAGCTATAGCTACTTCAACAACCAATCAGATTCTAGCTGTCATTTTATAGAATGTACTAAATGATAACTAGAATCTGGTTGCTATAGGCAACATCTCCACTTTTTCAAACCCACAGTTTAGTAAATCTATGCCCATAGTCTAAGATTGTGTGGGTCGCAAGAAAAAGTCTTATACAATTTTGTAAGGTTTATTATTAAGAAAAAACTAAACTAAAATGTAATGTTTCCTTCCCCATCCGCCGTCCATGTTGCTCCCCTTCAATTACCGTTCTATTGCCTTCTATGTCCTCTTCTGTATTCTCTTCTCGTGGCTCCTCACTGCAAATGTTGGGCGTAATGAAGTCAGATAAGTTTTTGTGTTTTGTTTTTTTTATGGGCCATGGTGAGGCTGCAAAAATATATGCGTTCTGGGCGTGTGTTTGACATCTGGCTTAAATTAATGATGAAAGTGAGGGGCCATTGACACCGTGCACAGTGCTTGGGGATGTATTTTTTTTTTTTACAAACTACAGGGACCTCCGGTATAGGTGCAATCTTTCCACTCCTTCATCTCTGTTCTGCAAAACCAAATCTATCTGTTTTTTCCTTTAATTTGGAGGAAAGTCAGATGTGTGCATCTAATCTGTTTCACACTATATATCCACCTGATTCCTCTGCGCTAGAGCTATTTTTTGGGGACACTGCCAACTTGCCCACCACGTCCATGCGCTTTACAGAGCTTGGGTGCGTTTGCGCAAACGTAACGCAACAAGTCTCTCCTGCGAGGGATTGCAAGTTCGGGGTGTCGGAGTTAAGCCTCCACTGGCATACATCCAGCTCGTGGTATTGGGGATAAGAAATGGTCAGCTGACGTCTGGTTGCCGTGGGCAACACCACCCTTTCCCTACCCGCCAGTTTCCGTGAATGTCTGCCTGAGCCGGCAGCGCCCCAACAAAAGGGGGCAAGAGTCCGCATCTTACGATGCCAAGAGGGGTCTGAGATCTGGGTTGTACGGTAAGAATCAGCCGGTGTCACCATAGGGACAGTCCATGCAGTCGTTGAAGAGTTTTCAGCAGTTGCTTGATGACGTCACCGACCTCCCTGACAACCGGTGTTTCCACGGCAACAGCATCTTAGCCGTTGGTTCACGTTTCGGATGTACACAGAGCCCCCTATAGACATCTTACCCTGAGCGTCGCTATAGACCATTTACATTTAATTTGTGCATATTACTGCAGCTAAAGTCTACAGCGGTGGATGGTTATAATTAGCATTCACTGTCTAACAGTAGAAGACTAGCAGACCAGCTCATTATGAAAGGCAGGTCCACCGCCCCGATGAGCCCCCTCTGAACAGATGGAGGGGCAGCGGCTCCCACCCCCCTCTGCGGACAGTCCCAGTGCCGTCAGGAGGCATGACCCAAAGGAACAAGGGCGCGGGTCTGTCCGCAGCGTTGCAGCACCCCTGGACGATGCCCGTGGTCTGAGTACACTATTGGTGAACGTGGCCAGCCTGGTCCGAGCGGCAGCGCACTCCCAAAAGGCGGCTCAGGTACTTTAGTATGGCGGAGGCGGAATCTGTAGAATTTAGAGTTGCACAGACACGGGGTGGTTCAGGTAAAGTTATTGGGATGAGAAGAAATTTTTATCTCTAGGGAGAAAACGACATAATAAAAATACTAAAATGTATTTCTGGTTCAACATTTGATATCGGTTAGGTGGAAACGGCTGGTTTGGTTTGTACTCCATGTTACATTGACCTTTCCTACCAACTGCAGTGACACACGCTGTACGCAGTACTACAATATAATAAATACAGATTTCTAGAGAAAGAAATGATTACATTACCCCACTCTGCCCAATGAAACCCAGTTGGATCTGATCTAGGTGGAAGAACTTATTCACCATTGTGCTTGGACGGGCCCGGAACTGATGCTTCCTCTAAGGAGAGATGTCAACATTGTTTTGTCCATGGTGTTTCGTGCAGAGACCACCTGATTGGACAGATTCTGGGTCATCCAATAGACACAACCTGTGTTAAGAACTGCTCCAATATCGCTTAAATTTCCCTTTGCTCAATATGATATGCCAGCAACGTAATACGTCTGTTCCCAATCCATAAATCATTTGCTATCATTCAGAAATGATCAATACTGTAAAATTATTTATAGTCTGTAGGTGGTTCCACAACTGGCAAAGTGCCTCAACCGTAAACCTAACGGTGATATAGAAGGCGCTGCGTTATTCATTATTGTTTATTTAACGCCAATCATTGCGGAGCGCTGTACAGAGAACATGTAATCACACACAAGTCCGTTTTGGCAGAATTCAATTAACCTATCGGTGTATTTTTGGACTGTGGAAGCTATAGTAAAATATATTGTTATATTTACATAATATATGGCAAAAAATTACAGTATTTACACATTCACTTTATCTTTCACTGTTCAGCAAGAAACCACAGGCACCAGCATTGTTCTGCAGCATTAACCTTACTCGGGAAAGGATGTGAGGTCATAGTGCTTGTTGGAGTAATATAAACGTGTATCGACTGCAGTAGAATAGTGTCCCCAGGTGGCTTCGTTAGCATTAATCTACCTGTCACCTAATCACACCGGAAGCAGCCATGTTGTGGACTCGTGTTTGTGAGAATTCGGTCTATCAAGTTACTAGGAATCTGACCTAACAGAACCAATAGTTCCTACTGAACTGATTCTGATGAATATTGGTTTAGCCAATAAAATGGCCGCTTCCACTGAGCACAGACGTCCACTACACTAAAATGGCAGAACACCTGTCTTCATTTCCTCTTCAATCCACCATGACAGCCACTGCAATGGTAAGTTCCCTTCTGGTTTAGGTTGAGACAGTATAAATAATACACCCCCAGACTGTATACAATCCTGCCCCTCTTCCTCTGTCTCTGGTAGTGTTTGGTATTTATCTGTAGTGTAGGGGCTTTCCTGCTTTTCAGGTGTCAACAACACATCATCTGTGTTGCAAGTCGACGTGTTTGGCTCTCCGGGAATCCAGCATTCTTCAGGAAAGACTTGTCTACTAATGAATCTAGACAGACTAAAGACCTAGAAGGTTTAAATCGTGAGCATTTTGTTGTAACACATACAAGTTTGTGTGGAAGAATGAAGAAAAAATTCAACAGAAGCTCATAAATCAATTTTTTGTGATGATGGGACAGAGAAACGGAGCTTGGTTCCAAATGTAGACTAAACTATAGTTAGTATGTAGGCCTCAACTACTAATCTTGAAGATGATGGTCCGCTAAGGGATACTCATGAAGAGAAAGATGGAGATTTGATTTAAAAAGCTTCATATTTTATTTGAGACCACACTGAAGACGAGTTTGGCCATGGCCTCAGTAACAGAGAGCTCAGATTATAGGGAGAGACACATTGTACAGCCATGGTGAGCAGGGAATACATATTGAAAAGTATTGAGGTTAAGCATAGAGGCATAACATTTTAATTGCTTTTTCAGCACGGTTAATGGCATCCACCGCTGTGGTCACGAGCTCTCGGGTTGCACCCTTGGGCACCTGATACTCCATCAAAAAAATAGTCGAGTCAATATGCAGTTCGATGGGTCTCTAATTTTTGGAGATAATTTAGACACCACAATACAGAAGTCTTCGTTGGGTAAATTTAACTGCTTGCCATGGGATGGGAGGTCAAAATACTTCTCTTCTTCCTCGTCCCATCAACATATGAAAGATTTGAGAAGTTCTAGACCAGAACTACACCAGACAGATTAGGCGCACTAAATACAAACAGTATTTTTGAGTGTCCAGACTTAAGGGGAGGACAAATCAGAGGACTCCACATTGATTATTGTCAGGATTGGGGCAGAATCACACATAAAGCATTAATGTGAACACACTCTTACAGATCAATGAGTTTTGGACACTAAGAAAATGGATACAAGGTAGAGTTGCTTCAGTATCCCAAGAAAATCTTCTTTGTCCATTCCAAAACCCGTAAGCATCAGCCAAGTTGGAAGTCTTACACAATGATCTGCAAACTTTAATGAAGGTCTAAGTAATTTATCTGGTTGCTGTAGGTCAAGAGGGTACAGGTTTTTATTAAGGACTTCTTTCGCACTGTTCTGAACTCAAAGAGACTCAACAGACTCCAGACACTTTTACATGGAGTCTGTGAAATATATCCTCATGGCCGTCAGCGAAGGGAATTTTCTCTAACATCAATAGACCGTTAGGACCCCTATTTTCATATCCCCGATGCAGTTCATCACAGGAAATTCCTCAGGTTCTGTGTCATGATGTGGCACTTTCAGTTCATGTGCTTGTCCTTTGGCCTGGCAATCACCCTGAGAACATTTACCATAATCTTGGCAGAAATGAGAAATCAACATGTCGTGATATGGCCCTAATGCGGAAGACAGGCTTGGGGTGGGAAGTTCTGAGCACATTGTCAATTACAGGACAGCTCAAGCGATTGCCTTTCTGCAAGAACACGGCTGGATTTTGATCAGGACCAAAGCTTCTAAAGTTTCTGGGGTGTCCAGATAAATACCATACAAAACAAGGGTCTCTGTCAGAAGAAAGGTGCATCAAGATCCAGTCACTGTCACATCACGTACAGACTTATCTCCAAGAAATAAGGAAGGGACTTTGATTGTTGAGAATTTCCTCCACCTATAGAGGTCATTCCCTGGGTGTCTTGGCTCATACAGGTTCTCCAGCTGGAACTACTGACCCAGTGGGGTCACAGATTTCTCTGAAATGTACCATAAGACTGTCAAGGACCACCAAGGAGTCTCAGCTGATGGCAAAGACCAAAATTAAAGGCAAGAGGAGTGTAGCTTCTAGAGCCGGTGGGTAATTCTCACAATGGGTAACCAACCTTCTGGAACGAATAGCACAAGGGACATGGCCACGAAGCGAGTAAAACTTCCTGTAAATGTCTTAGAAATGAGAGCAATGTGGAAGGCAATTCAGCATATTTATCTTCAACTAAAAGGGAAATCTCAGATTATTCTCAAACTACAACCAAGACGATTGCGTCCCTCATAAATCGAGAGGGAGATACCAGAAGCAGAACCATGAGGGCCGAAGTAGGAAAAATAATGTCTTTGTCAGAGAAAAATCTGAAGTTACTTTTAGCGTTGCATGTAGCAGGCCGACAGAGCACAGCAGCCGAAAACAGGTTCAACCAATAACTGTTCCAGCTACTAATAGAAAAATTCAGGCTTCATCAAGTGTATTTTATGTCACTAAGTAAGAATATCCTAATCCTTCTCGGCACCAAGCTCCAGACAGAGGGAATAGATGCTTTGACAGTTACGCAGACGTTCCACCTAGATTACGTCTTTCCTCCGTTTCCATACATAACTCACATTAGAAGAAAAGGCAGAAGTGATAGCGATCTTTCTGTGGTTTCCTGTAGCCTGGAAAAAGCTCCGGGCTCAACTATGGCCTCTACTTCTTCGACCAGATCCTCTGCACCAAGGCCCGAATCATCATCATAGCCAGAGCAACTAGCTGTCATGGCATGGAGATGGAGCAGCTCAGACATAAGGAGGTCAATGAGCAACACACTTTTGTAAAAACTCTTCAAGAATCTATTACAGAGTTTGTAAGATGTTTATCATGGGCTGTTGGTCTAAATTCAATCCAACTGCAGCGACTGCTCCACAGATTGTTGACTTCAGCTGGGGTCTTACCTTATCTACATTCAAGTTAAAAGTATCTTTTTTTTATACCAAACTAACTTCAGAAGAATTACTTGATTCTTCCAAACAGTGAAGAGGATTCATCCCTCAATCAGGTCTTTTGTAGTTCTGTTGGACCTCAATTTAGTGCTCAACCCTCCATTGTCTGACCCTTTTGAATCCACTGCCCCATTGGAGCTTACAATCTAAATTTCCTAACATACACACACGTAGATGCAAGACCAAGAGAGACTAAGTTCAATTTGATAGCAGCCGATTAACCTACCAGTATGTTTTTGGAGTGTGGGAGGAAACCGGAGCACCCGGAGGAAACCCACGCATACAAGGGGAGAACATACAAACTCCGTACAGATAAGGCCATGGTCAGGAATCAATCTCATGACCCCAGTGCTGTGAGGCAGAAGTGCTAACCACTGGCCACCGTGCTGCCCACTGAATAAATTATTGATTATGCAGCATATGTGGCTGATATGTTCTTATGTAGCCCTTCCTACTATATTGCTTGAGTACCTTCCATGGTGATGACTGCCATGGAGAGCTGCAGAGGAACAAGTAGTGTAAATTAGTTACTGTTAACTCTCTTTCCTCGAAATACTCCATGGCAGCCCAGTTTCCCACCTTTGCTTGTATATTTTTCCAGACAACATGGGAAATTACACTAAGACGTAGAGGAAGAAGACGAGCAGCGTTATATACTGTCTTTGGGTGGATTATGTTATTCCACCTTTACCTAAACTATAAAGTAACCAGCACATTGTATTGGCTGCCATGGAGTATTTAGAAGAAACAAAAACTATAATTTGCTATTTTGCGGTGCAGTCAGCAGGGGGCATTAGAGATTTAGGCAGATAATAGGTGTCCGACATGCTAATATTGGTGGAGTTACCCAATGCCTTGTCCCTCTGCTCCCAGCTGACCCATCGATGTCTGACGGGCGCCCTGACGCAGGCCAGTGATGCCATGAATTCCTCCCGTGTGGTGTTCCAGGCCACCTGGCAGCTTGGGCAACATCTGCTGAATCAACAAGGACAAGCCGGGTCCAAAGAGATGTTCCGGAGTCTCCCAGACCTGAGGTTGAGCTATGAAACCTTACAGAGGGTCCTGAATAAGACAGAGGATGGTAACATCATAGCTATGCATTATACAGCAACTCCTCAAAGGTCAAACTTGTCGTGGGTGCTGGACCTTACCCGCTATGTTATCAGTCACCTTTATATAGTGGCAACATATTATACAGAGCTTTACAATAAATATTAAATCAGTCCCTCCCTATGGAGGTTACAGTCTAAATTCTCTTTCACACTCACTATCATTCACCTACCAGTAGGTATTTGGAACTTGGGGGAAAATGGAGCAAACAGAGAACGCCCAGTTACTAACATTGCATTTAAGTGCAAGATGCCCCCTGAATCCTAGCAACCAATCAGCAGTTAGCTTTTATTTGTGCAGCGCAAGTTAGACAATGAAAGCAAGGCTCTAATTGGTTAGTGGGGTACAGTGCAAACTTTGCACCTAAACGCAAGGTTACTGTGTTTAATTGGCCGAGTTGCTGAAAAATATACAAATATATAAACAAGCCAGAGATTGACGAGATGCGATGCATTAAAATGCATTCCAATTACTGCACTGTAATTATCTTTTTGTTTTATTGATTCGGATGTCTTTGGCAATGACCATTGTAAAACCTCCCGTAATACTGATAGGGTGGGTTGCAGAGAATGTGAGACTACTACTACAAATACATTTTTTAAATTTCATGTTCAAACCATACAGCGGTGACGATCTGTAGCATTATACCTACACTCATGTTCACCTAAAGAGCTGGATGCCGTTATATTATAATGTTACGGTACTTTGTTCTATAATATTATATGGTGCAATCATGGTGACATCTAGTGGATGAAATGAAGAACGCATGTCACAAGGCAGAAACTAAACCACAATCTCTAATTATGGAGGATATATACCCTGGGCAGACATGAAAGCAAACCAAGGAGTAGGGAGGTCACTTACGTTTACATTGAAGAGAGTGCAGCTGAAACAAGAGGAGTGAGTGTGCATCAGGATGGAGATTGGCACAGTAGTGAGAGGACATTAGTGTAGGTGGGAGTAGGGTAAGTGCTTATTAAGAGATGGATTTTCAGAGGGCGTATAAAGATTTTATGGCTGTGGGGAAAGTGATCGGACGCGGTAGGAAATTCCATAAGTGGGGAGCAACACTGGAGAAGTTTTGTTGGTGAGAGAGGTGGTTACCAGAGACGAGGATCAGAGGAAGATCTAAGAGGGAGTGAGTGGGAGTATTTTGAGTTGGGATTTGAGATGTGTGAAGGGATGGGGTTGAGGGCTTTGTAGGAAAGGGGTAATGGAATTGGATTCTGGTGGACACGGTGTGGTAGGTAGATTTGCAGAGAAAGATCAGTCTTGCTGGAACTTTTAGGAGGATTCAAAAATATTGTTTTCCAGAGACAATATTAAGATTTGACGCCTGGGGGAGAGTCTAAACAGGCGTGTTAGGGATTCTATTGGCAAAGTCTCGTAGGCTCGAGTGAGAGGTGGTTATCAGAGATGACACCAGGCGCAGGTCCGAGGCAGATCTGAGAGGGAGAGGAGTTCGAGATTTTATATTTTCGGTGTTGCTGAAGGCTTTGCAGAGTGTGAGTAAGGAGGATATGAAGAGACAGTGTAGTGATTTGCTTAGAGGTACAGTGACAGAGAAAGACTGAATGAAGCAGGGACAGATGGGTGGATAGAAGCCCAGATAAGAGGAGGTTGCAGTAGTCCAGGCGGGAGATAAGGAGAGAGCGGATTAGAGTATAAATTGCATCTTTGTTAAGAAAAGGGCGAATTCTGGCAATTTTCGAGTTGGAAGCAACAGGACTGGGAGAGGGACCGGATGTGAAGAGTAATTCTGTAGATTGACCCATAGTGCCTGGTAGTATCCACTATATAATACACAGACATAGAATACACAGAATAGATTACAGTGTTGTGATGTGTTATACAGATTGGACTGGGAGTTACATATATAACTCTGTAACCTCCTGTCTGTATCCTCACAGCTCTCTGTCACCCTGAAGAACAGATACATACAATGCACACCAGGTAAGTGACACATAATAATGATGTAATCAGGTCTCACGCGCTCTGTGGCCACATCTGAGATATCTTCTGTCTGTTTCACAGAGAATGTTCCCCGAGCACAATGGGAGGACACCCCGAGAACGTGAGGATTATCCAGTTATCTAACTGTCTGTTTCTGTACATAGAAGTCTCTGTTTCTGTATATAGACGTCTCTCATCGATCTCTCTCTGTATCTGCTCTAGGGGAATAACCTGGTGAGAGAGCAAACTGTGACTGAGAAGACGACTCACCACAAACAGGTACTAACTTGTTCTGTAGCGTACGGGGCCACATATCAGTACAGAGAGTAGTGGATCAGTGTACGGGGCCACATATCAGTACAGGGAGTAGTGGATCAGTGTACGGGGCCACATATCAGTACAGGGAGTAGTGGATCAGTGTACGGGGCCACATATCAGTACAGGGAGTAGTGGATCAGTGTACGGGGCCACATATCAGTACAGGGAGTAGTGGATCAGTGTACGGGGCCACATATCAGTACAGGGAGTAGTGGATCAGTGTACGGGGCCACATATCAGTACAGAGAGTAGTGGATCAGTGTACGGGGCCACATATCAGTACAGGGAGTAGTGGATCAGTGTATGGGGCCACATATCAGTACAGGGAGTAGTGGATCAGTGTACGGGGCCACATATCAGTACAGAGAGTAGTGGATCAGTGTACGGGGCCACATATCAGTACAGGGAGTAGTGGATCAGTGTACGGGGCCACAGATCAGTACAGGGAGTAGTGGATCAGTGTACGGGGCCACATATCAGTACAGGGAGTAGTGGATCAGTGTACAGGGCCACATATCAGTACAGGGAGTAGTGGATCAGTGTACAGGGCCACATATCAGTACAGAGAGTAGTGGATCAGTGTATGGGGCCACAGATCAGTACAGGGAGTAGTGGATCAGTGTATGGGGCCACAGATCAGTACAGGGAGTAGTGGATCAGTGTACGGGGCCACATATCAGTACAGAGAGTAGTGGATCAGTGTACGGGGCCACATATCAGTACAGGGAGTAGTGGATCAGTGTATGGGGCCACAGATCAGTACAGGGAGTAGTGGATCAGTGTACGGGGCCACATATCAGTACAGAGAGTAGTGGATCAGTGTACAGGGCCACATATCAGTACAGAGAGTAGTGGATCAGTGTACGGGGCCACATATCAGTACAGGGAGTAGTGGATCAGTGTACAGGGCCACATATCAGTACAGAGAGTAGTGGATCAGTGTACGGGGCCACATATCAGTACAGGGAGTAGTGGATCAGTGTACAGGGCCACATATCAGTACAGGGAGTAGTGGATCAGTGTACAGGGCCACATATCAGTACAGGGAGTAGTGGATCAGTGTATGGGGCCACAGATCAGTACAGGGAGTAGTGGATCAGTGTACAGGGCCACATGTAAGCAGGGAGTAGTGGATCAGTGCACGGGGCCACATGTAAGCAGGGAGTAGTGGATCAGTGTACAGGGCCACATGTAAGCAGGGAGTAGTGGATCAGTGCACGGGGCCACATGTAAGCAGGGAGTAGTGGATCAGTGTACGGGGCCACATGTAAGCAGGGAGTAGTGGATCAGTGTACGGGGCCACATGTAAGCAGGGAGTAGTGGATCAGTGTACGGGGCCACATGTAAGCAGGGAGTAGTAGATCAGTGTACGGGGCCACATGTAAGCAGGGAGTAGTGGATCAGTGTATGGGGCCACATGTAAGCAGGGAGTAGTAGATCACTGTACGGGGCCACATGTAAGCAGGGAGTAGTGGATCAGTGTATGGGGCCACATGTAAGCAGGGAGTAGTAGATCACTGTACGGGGCCACATGTAAGCAGGGAGTAGTGGATCAGTGTATGGGGCCACATGTAAGCAGGGAGTAGTGGATCAGTGTATGGGGCCACATGTAAGCAGGGAGTAGTGGATCAGTGTATGGGGCCACATGTAAGCAGGGAGTAGTAGATCAGTGTACAGGGCCACATGTAAGCAGGGAGTAGTAGATCAGTGTACGGGGCCACATGTAAGCAGGGAGTAGTGGATCAGTGTATGGGGCCACATGTAAGCAGGGAGTAGTAGATCAGTGTACGGGGCCACATGTAAGCAGGGAGTAGTGGATCAGTGTATGGGGCCACATGTAAGCAGGGAGTAGTAGATCAGTGTACGGGGCCACATGTAAGCAGGGAGTAGTGGATCAGTGTATGGGGCCACATGTAAGCAGGGAGTAGTGGATCAGTGTATGGGGCCACATGTAAGCAGGGAGTAGTGGATCAGTGTATGGGGCCACATGTAAGCAGGGAGTAGTAGATCAGTGTACAGGGCCACATGTAAGCAGGGAGTAGTAGATCAGTGTACGGGGCCACATGTAAGCAGGGAGTAGTAGATCAGTGTATGGGGCCACATGTAAGCAGGGAGTAGTAGATCAGTGTAGGGGCCACATGTAAGCAGGGAGTAGTGGATCAGTGTATGGGGCCACATGTAAGCAGGGAGTAGTAGATCAGTGTACGGGGCCACATGTAAGCAGGGAGTAGTGGATCAGTGTATGGGGCCACATGTAAGCAGGGAGTAGTAGATCAGTGTACGGGGCCACATGTAAGCAGGGAGTAGTAGATCAGTGTACGGGGCCACATGTAAGCAGGGAGTAGTAGATCAGTGTACGGGGCCACATGTAAGCAGGGAGTAGTGGATCAGTGTATGGGGCCACATGTAAGCAGGGAGTAGTGGATCAGTGTATGGGGCCACATGTAAGCAGGGAGTAGTGGATCAGTGTATGGGGCCACATGTAAGCAGGGAGTATAGATCAGTGTACGGGGCCACATGTAAGCAGGGAGTAGTAGATCAGTGTATGGGGCCACATGTAAGCAGGGAGTAGTAGATCAGTGTAGGGGCCACATGTAAGCAGGGAGTAGTGGATCAGTGTATGGGGCCACATGTAAGCAGGGAGTAGTAGATCAGTGTACGGGGCCACATGTAAGCAGGGAGTAGTGGATCAGTGTATGGGGCCACATGTAAGCAGGGAGTAGTAGATCAGTGTACGGGGCCACATGTAAGCAGGGAGTAGTAGATCAGTGTACGGGGCCACATGTAAGCAGGGAGTAGTAGATCAGTGTACGGGGCCACATGTAAGCAGGGAGTAGTGGATCAGTGTATGGGGCCACATGTAAGCAGGGAGTAGTGGATCAGTGTATGGGGCCACATGTAAGCAGGGAGTAGTGGATCAGTGTATGGGGCCACATGTAAGCAGGGAGTAGTGGATCAGTGTATGGGGCCACATGTAAGCAGGGAGTAGTGGATCAGTGTATGGGGCCACATGTAAGCAGGGAGTATAGATCAGTGTACGGGGCCACATGTAAGCAGGGAGTAGTGGATCAGTGTATGGGGCCACATGTAAGCAGGGAGTAGTAGATCAGTGTACGGGGCCACATGTAAGCAGGGAGTAGTGGATCAGTGTATGGGGCCACATGTAAGCAGGGAGTAGTGGATCAGTGTATGGGGCCACATGTAAGCAGGGAGTAGTGGATCAGTGTATGGGGCCACATGTAAGCAGGGAGTAGTAGATCAGTGTACAGGGCCACATGTAAGCAGGGAGTAGTAGATCAGTGTACGGGGCCACATGTAAGCAGGGAGTAGTAGATCAGTGTATGGGGCCACATGTAAGCAGGGAGTAGTAGATCAGTGTAGGGGCCACATGTAAGCAGGGAGTAGTGGATCAGTGTATGGGGCCACATGTAAGCAGGGAGTAGTAGATCAGTGTACGGGGCCACATGTAAGCAGGGAGTAGTGGATCAGTGTATGGGGCCACATGTAAGCAGGGAGTAGTAGATCAGTGTACGGGGCCACATGTAAGCAGGGAGTAGTAGATCAGTGTACGGGGCCACATGTAAGCAGGGAGTAGTAGATCAGTGTACGGGGCCACATGTAAGCAGGGAGTAGTGGATCAGTGTATGGGGCCACATGTAAGCAGGGAGTAGTGGATCAGTGTATGGGGCCACATGTAAGCAGGGAGTAGTGGATCAGTGTATGGGGCCACATGTAAGCAGGGAGTATAGATCACACAGAGTCCCTGAGAGCATATGGAGAATTCTCGTCCTCTCCTGATCCTGGTTGTTCCTTCCAGCTGGACGCTGTGCGCACCGAGGAGCACATGGGTGGAGCATACGTGACACAGCGACGCCGCTCCCCACTCCGGTCCACCTCTTCCTGCACCAATGGTCTCTCTCCCTTACTGTCTGAGGAGCTGAACTCTACCAAGGTACCAAATATACCTGAAAACACATCTACCGAGCTGGCCGCTGCGGTGTACAATGTATATTTTATACTGTATAATACAATTAATATTGTCTGCTTTGGTCTTTTACAGCCAATTGCAAAGTCCCCAAACTGCAAGGGTTCCAGCTATGTCACCAACAAGGTTATTCACCGTGAGAGGTGCCAGCACTCAGTCAGTGACACCGAGGAACCTCTAGTGCTTACCCCTAATGTGAGGCCTGTACCTCCACCGTAAGCTGACTCTGCCACCCCGATCTTGTGCCTTCAGTCTGATAACAGCTCAATAAATGCATATTTCTGTAAACGTAATGTAGTCTAATATCTGTCCGTTGTCCTAATACAATGTGAAAGACGTCTTTTGTTAATTAAAACTCAGTAGTTCACTTATCAAACCTTCTAAATAGGAAAAGTGATGGTGTTTCCCATAGCAACCAATCAGAGTCTAGCTATCATTTATTTAGTGCATTCTAGAACAGTAAAAGCAGAATCTGATTGGTTCTTATGGACAACATCTCACAAAGGACAAACGGAAAACTGTTTATGCGAAGAACGGCGGATGTGTTTACAATGGACCAGACTGGTCATGAAGTCGGACACATACTAACCACACATGCTACATGGCTGCACTGCACTATCACACGCACACGTTGTATGTCTGCAGAGTAATAACTGCAGAGAAATTTTAAAACAAGACGCATGTGACCTGCTGAAGTTATACAATCCAGAGCAGTCTTCACTTCATGTCCCAAATAAAATAAAACATTAGTAGTAACCTAGTCCAACTTGTTTTGGTAATTTTGGTTCATCAGAACCTTTAATAATGGGAAAACAAGGACTATGAGTGAAAGAGTTTGGGTGGAAAGATGGGGACTGTCCCGGGAAAAACAGGGACATATATGGGCACATTTTGAATACGGATTGGCTGCACATAGGTGCCCCGTGCCTCCGGCTAGGGGAGAATTAACCGTAGGGAAAATGTTTCCTAGGTGGTGATGCCAGCGGCGCTGGGGAAGGGAGGGTAAAGGAACAAAGTACAGGGGCCCCGGCCTGCTGGTGTAGTGTGAGGAGCCACCAACCTGGTGTGGACACAGCCCTTTTCGGCGGCTATAAATGGGATCCCAAAAAGTTGCAGTACCGGGGCTCAAAATTTGTTTTGGCGACTCTGGCTGTAATTAGCATAGTCTCATCGTATCCGAAGTCACTCTATCCAGCTGCAGGAAATCAAAGCAATCAACAAGTCATTAATAGGTTTGTGATTTGTAAGCAGACTTTTCACTGCTAGACACAAAATCTCAGATGTAAGAGGGAAGAAAGGACAATTCAGTATCATTGTGTTATATCCGGTGTCCTATTTGTATAATTGCCAATATTATCAAATAATTTCCAGAGTCCCTTTGGCACTGAGCATGTGCATCTAAGTGCGTCATATGTGGTCCCGTCTAGTGGGACTACAATCTCCATCATCACCTTCATTACAGCAGGAATATTGTGTTTTTTAAATGCACATCAACAAATGATACTGTATATTAATACCTCCAGGGCTGCTCCCATGCTGGTTACTAGCAGTGGCCGGTTTCATGAGGATTATTCAGCATTTGATGGGGTCTTTGTATCAGCTCCATTGTAAATGAACCTTATTTCTCACAATGTGCAATTATTTCCAGCAGACACTAAATTCTGATCTCCGGTCACATAGTCTGACATTATAAAGATCGTTATCTTACAATTACTAACATGTTCCTAATATAAGCCTTATGTTGCAGCTTGGTTATAGTATCCCTACCTATGTATAAGAAGGTAGAGAATGTATTTTTATAATTAAAATGTTCTCAGATGCTGGATAATCAGACATTTAATGATCTTTAATGGAAATGAGCCATGCATATAAATGGAGCTTATAAATGGAGTCTATCTGAAGTCAGCCCCAGCAGTAAGAGGAGCACAGTGACTGATAATTACTGTAATAGAGCAATGAATAAGAGACAGTGATTAGCATGTAAAGCAGGTGACGTCACACAGCCTGAGTGTCCTCCCAGCAATCTGTCCCCCAGCAGGTGGCGCTGTAGTTTATCATCCCAGCTCTCTATCCACCCAGCCCATTTTCTATCACTATGCCTCGGAGCCGCTCTTTCCTACCTTCACCTCTCTATGATAGAGAAGGAGACGCTCTGTCCCTGTCTCCCTCTCTCTCTCGTCCTGCAGGAGACGCTCTATCCCCCGGAGCTGGTTTCCGTGGTCCAGAGTCCAGTTGGTGACGTCAGACGACAAGATGTCTGAGGAGAATATTTTCCTGTTTGTGCCCAACCTGATCGGTGAGAGACGGGGGATGGTCGCCGGGTGTTGTACGGGGCAGCAGGGGATGTAATACACATGTATGTGACTGTAATACATCATACACACCTTGGTGGTGCGGATAATCGTACATTAGCCGGCTGTCTCCCTGGATAATGTCCGGTGTACAGTGGTCTCTGGGGCTGGTGCTCACCCCAGGGGTCATCAGCAGAGTAAATGTTATTTATAGATAATATAAGTATTGGTGGTTGGATAATGTCAGCATTAGCCAGCCACTGACTGCTCTCTTCTCCTCAGGTTATGCCAGGATACTTTTCGCCTTTGTGGCATTTTATTTCATGCCGAGCTCCCCCCTGGTGGCCTCCACCTTCTACCTGCTGAGCGGTCTGCTGGACGCCTTCGATGGGCACGCGGCTCGTGCCCTGAACCAAGGTGAGGGGAGGTGTACAAGGGAGCCCGGGCAGATGAGGGGGGGGGGGGGGGGGGGCGGTGTACAAGGGAGGCCGGGCAGATGAGGAGTGGGGGAGGGGGGGTGTACAAGGGAGCCCGGGCTGGGAAGTGACATCAGTTTATCTGTTTTCTTCTCTCTAGGGACCAAGTTCGGAGCCATGCTGGACATGCTGACCGACCGCTGTGCCACCATGTGTCTGCTGGTCAACCTGTCCCTCCTGTACCCATCGTACACCCTGCTCTTCCAGCTCAGCATGAGCCTGGACATCGCCAGCCACTGGCTGCACCTGCACAGGTACCCCGTCCCCGAGAGACCAGGGGGAGACAGGACAGCTATAGCCCGAGACCTGGGGAAGACGGGCCGACTATTGCCTGAGACCAGGGGGAGATGGGCCAGCTATAGCTTGAGACCAGTGGGAGTCGGGCCAGCTATTGGCTGAGACCAGTGGGAGTCGGGCCAGCTATTGGCTGAGACCAGGGGGAGTCGGGCCAGCTATTGGCTGAGACCAGGGGGAGTCGGGCCAGCTATTGGCTGAGACCAGGGGGAGTCGGGCCAGCTATTGGCTGAGACCAGGGGGAGTCGGGCCAGCTATTGGCTGAGCCCAGGGGGAGGCGGGCCTGCTATTGGCTGAGCCCAGGGGGAGGCGGGCCTTCTATTGGCTGAACCCAGGGGGAGACGGCCAACTATAGCCTGAGCCCAGGGGGAGACGGGCCGGCTATTGACTGAGCCCAGGGGGAGACGGGCCGGCTATTGGCTGAGCCCAAGGGGAGACGGGCCGGCTATTGCCGGTGCTGGAGGACAGCGACACTACATCCTCCCTTCCATTACAGCATTCACAACACTTCAAATCCTGGCTTTAGAGGGATTCTGATGATGTATTAATTCATTTCCCTATTGTCTAATAAGTTTTAAGGAACAACTGTTTAACAATATTGTTGTTATGTGACTTGAGCTAGTCTCCATGAAGGTAGTAGTTAGGGGGCTTGCAATGCTCATCAAATAGTATAGTTCCATTATTTACATTCTCTTCCTCGTTCTGTTTTTCCTCCCAGAGCTGTCCTGTCAGTCAGATTAAGCTAGGGTCACCCTCTCCTCTTAATATATGGCCTGCACCATAATCTGGGCTCCACATGGCCTAACGTCAGTAGACACGTGACATTTAGGGGGGCTGGGTATGGTGTTGGGGGAGCGGTCAACATAATATAACACTGTCTATTTTATATACGGGTCCTTTGTGTTAGACGGATGGAACCGGACGATTGTACCACACAGGTTTCAAGCCCTTGATTCAGTCAAGTTTGATCACGTTTGAATCACTTTGAATTTGTTGAACAAGTCTTATTGCCGTTAATGCTCCTGTGAAATGTATCATTATAATTAATCCACTTTCAGGAAACAGAATAAACGATGATACAGCCACTGAGACAGATGAGTGCAGGGGGTTTGTATAGACCTAATTCTGGGCACTCTCTCTCCTTTCCACCAGCTCAACCCTGAAGGGCAGCGACAGCCACAAGACCATTGACCTGTCGGGTAACCCGTTGCTTCGGCTGTATTACACCTCGCGGGTATGTATGCCCTACGTGTATGGCGGCCTATGCCCTCATTGTGGTCAGTGTTGTGCAGTTGTGTCGCACCTGTAATGCACACTGATTTTTGTCTGGTTGTTTTGTTGCAGCCTGTCTTGTTCCTGATGTGCGCCGGGAACGAACTCTTCTACTGCATGTTATACCTGTTGCACTTCACCGAGGGACCAGCAGGTGGGCGCTGTGTGTTCTGTCAGGATCATAGAGTGGGGAGGAAGTTATATAATGAAATATACTTATTGACCTGTCTCCTGTTCCCCTCTCTTCAGTCATGCTGGGCCCCTTTGGAGTCATCGGCGTTTTCCGTATCATCGTCTGGCTCTGCTGTCCGGTCTCCCTCCTTAAATCTCTCATCAGCCTCCTCCACCTGGTGACTGCCTCCTGTAATATGGCTGCCTTGGACTGCGCTGAGCGTGCCAAGAAGAAATAAAAAAAAGAAAAAGGGTCCATTCAGGGAAGTTTACAGAGAAACATTTGATATGTTGACATAATATATTACCTAAATATATACTTATTATATACTGTATCCTTACAGCATCCCCAGACCACTCTCTGTGGCTGAGAGATCACCCGCAGCCTGAGGCTGCACTGTATTACTGTCCCCTATGGATGCGTTAAGTTATATCTGGCACCACCTAGTGGTTGCATCAAGTATTTCCCAAGAGTTGCACTTACAAAGCAGTTTAGTAATGCATTGGAAGATTATAGGGTTGATGTATGAAATTTCTGGATTAGGAATGTGTTGATCACTCATCCGAGCACTGATTTGTTTAAACTTTTACTGTTTGAAAGTTTTGGGTGGATACAGGTTTGTTTTTTTTTACAAATATGCAATTATGTACTGTATAAGTTAATTTGTTTTTAATTTTCAGATATTGTCTCCTGTATGATGTTGTACAATAATAAGGGATCAGCTTCTTTTCTTATTCATGTGGTTGTTACTTCTATGTCAATTTATCTATAGTTTTGCTCCTGGCATGATTTGCACAGAGAACCCGTCTGTCTCCTTCCGGCACTGACACTCATGGCTGGGATTAAGGCCAGAAAGTCACCACAGGAAGCTGTGGTTTCCTCTGTAGGGAAAGGAGTCTGACAACCAGTATGCGGACAGTTTACTGCTGCTGCCAGATTGGGGAATACATTTATTCAATTTACAGGGATAGAAATTACTCTCAACCTGTTCCACAGAGTAGGACAGACATGGGAGGGACGTCACCCCTCTGCTCCCCTCTCTACCCCCCCCCCCCCCCCTCTGCTCCCTGTCCCCACATCCAGTCGGGACAGTAATACCACTTGTAGCTGTTACATTTCTGCTCAGGGATAAGTAAAACGTATGGGAACCGTACTAATGAAAGTACACCTTATTGGATCTTATTGGACCAGATGTGTAAATTGAGGGATTCACAAGAACCAATCTCTGCTCCTGTATTACAGACACACAGATATACGCTCACAGAGCTATATTGATGGAGAGTAGATGTCTGTGTATAGACGTGTAGGAAGTTACACAACAAGTGTATTATAGAGATTTCTGTTACAGCCAGTCGCAGAATATTGAGTTACTTTCCATCTGCAGAGCGTTGCACATCTGTCTCTGTGCACCATTCCTCCTGTAACGACAACCTGTGAATTATAATAAAGGTTGATTACCACATCTGTGTTTGTGTGTCTGGCTGTACAGTTACATGAGCTGTCGCTGCCTCATTCTGTGTACTAGATCTTCATATCAACACCCTGATCCAATTCCTATATGTCCCATTTCTATGGATATTCCAAGCAAGTTTGTGCTTCACAAGGCGATTATTGTTAAATATCCATTCTGTTTTGATGTGATAAATGCTTAGCTGGAAAGGAAATGAAATGAAAGGGGAAAAGTGGAATTTAAAAGCATTTACTTCCAGATGTTCATCAAGGTGTAATAAACAACTTGCCGTAAAGGAAGAACTAGAGATAGGGAATGTCTGGTAGGGTTTTGAACCCGAATCGGTCATTAGATGAATTACTGATTAGGAAACGGATGTTATCTCAGTGCTGTCATGATTTTCTTTCAAGTGAATCAGTCAAACAATACGTGAACGGCTTCTGGACTTGTTATGACCGAGCGCTGCATCTGGTGTAACATTCTGCACACATTGTAGTAGAACGTACGCTTCAATCCAGTTGGTTGAGAGGGACTGTGACAGGGTGAGAATACCTCAATAACGGGTGCCCACAACTCTGAATATGCAGAAGCACATCAAGATAAATCACATAGAAATACAGTTTGTTTCTATTGGTCATGGCTGAATGCATAAATCTGCATAATTAAAATTGTGTACATAATATGAACGCCTTCCTCCGTACACTTGCCCCAATGCCAGCTACTGGAAATCAGTAAGAAGCAGAGAAGAGAGGGCCACACTGCTGAGTGGCCCCTTCTTGGTTGCCCCAGGTACCAAACTCGGAATACGAGTAAAACGCTAAGATTTTAAGATATCTGACACATTCTAACTCCACTACAGGACAACACCAGCGCATGGCACGCCTCAATCCCCATGACCCATGGCAAGCAGATGGCTTCATGAAGCACAATCCCACTTTGGTTCTCAGATCACCTTTGGCTCTACTTTACAGATGGATGGGACATCCGGGTTGAGTGACTGTGGGAGATGGATCTGTCGGAGCAGACGGGGAAGGCTCATCCTGATTTGCTCTTGTGAGATAGTGAGGTAGACATAACCCTTATCCTAAGAGGTACATTGGGTGGCTGAGCGTTCTCCATTTTATGTAATTATAGCAGAATGCAAAGCCCAGAGGCAGCCACTGGCTCATTACTTTCCCTGGACACATCTTATAGAGCCACCAGGTGAAGACATCATCTTCATCCTAAAAGTGAAAAGAAGATAGAAAGGCGCCCTCTAGTGCTGTAACTCAATATTAAATCCCCAGTTTGTGAATAAATACAGTTAAGTCCATAAATATTGGGACATCGACACAATTCTCATATTTTGGGCTCTATACACCACCACAATGGATTTGAAATGAAACTAGCAAGATGTGCTTTACCTGCAGACTTTCAGCTTTAATTTGAGGTAATTTACATCCAAATCAGGTGAACGGTGTAGGAATTACAACGTTTTCTATATGTGCCTCCCACTTTTGAAGAGACCAAAAGACTAATGGGTGTCACACACCCAGGACACCTCTTTCTATAGACCAAGCCAGATCTCTTGTGCTGCCACCAAACTGCCTCTACATCACCATAAGCAGAGGTGGGAGAAGAAGAGGAGTATATAGCTCCCGGAGACCTCATGGTATCCTGATCCTCCCATGCTTAGTTGTCGTGAGGCTACATGGAAACATACTGTCTATAGGGCCATAGTGCAAACTATATTTCTTTTTCCACACCATGCACATTAAATATTTATATTTTAAGCAAAACAGAAGACTCCCAGCAACTGCAATCAAAGAAGAACTCCATAAAATTAGACAGGCTCTATCGGTTGATACAGTTAAAAGACATCTACATAATGTAGGCCTAAATGGTCGCATATCTTGCAGAAAACCATTGTTGAGGTCTGTAAATAAATTAAAACGCCTTCCATGGGCCAAAGCACACCAGTATTGGACACTGGATCAGTGGATAAAAAGTCTTTTGAACTTTTGTAATCGAAAGACATCAGTATGTTCAACGAATGGTCGGAGAACTTGTGTTAGATAATTGTATAAGTCATACAGTTAAAACATGGTGGTGGTCATGTCATGATTTGGGGTGGTTTTGGTGTAGGAATTGTTGGAGATTTAGTTCAAATAACATCAAATATGGATAACAAATGATACCACAGTATATTAGTACTGTACCAAGTGGAACTCAATATTGGAAAAGGGGTTCATCATGGAAGAAGATAACAACCCTAAGCACACTTCTAAACTGTAGCAATTATTTGAAAAGCAGAAAGTTCTCCAAATTATGACATGTCCTCCTCAGTCACCTGATCTCTATCGCATTGAGAAACTCTGCGATGAATTAGACAGAAACGTTTGTTTAATGGCTCCAACAAATAATAAAAACTTATGGGAATGTCTGACCGAGGACTTAGAAAGACATAACTTTACGAAACTTTAGAAAAGTGGTGTCTCAATTGCCCAAACTTTGTGAAGCAGTGGTACGCGCAGAGGGAGGACACATTGATGAAAGCCGAATTCAATCTGAATTTTATGTTCTGTGAAATTATAAATAATTTTGATAATGTTTAGTTACAATATCATGTGAAACATTGTCATAAATAAATATTTTCATTACTTCACTACTTTTTGCCTTTTATTAACAATTATTTTCCTTGGCCAAAGACTTTTGCATGGTAGTGTACATCTTCCTGCTTAATTGTAAGATCTGTTTGTTATAGCTTGTAACACTTGCTCAAAAAGCATGCTGATATATTACAGACAGGTGTCTCTTTAATTAAATGCATTGAGATTAAAGAGTAATGTGCAGCCCTTAAGAAGGTTAGAGGACCACTCATGTGGCTTCATAAATGTATCAATTTGCAAGTTTTGCACCTTCCCATAATTTATATGTCATTTCAGTGTGTTGGTTTTGCATTACGCAGACATAGTGCGTGTTTTTCACAATAACATTTTAATTGCATTTTTCTTTTTATTAATAACATTAATTTCCAAATAATATAAACCGTCATAATATAAAAAATAATCCAGGAGGAATACACAGTATATAGAAGGTCAGCAAAGAAAGAGACACTAGCAGCACCATCTTCTCTTAAACAGTTTTTGTTTTATTAAAGATAGTTTAAAATATAACAAAAATATGATTTATTTTTACCCAAAACAATTCCTTTCATATAGACAGTGCTTTTCCAGGTACACAAAATGAGTCACTAGTAATAGTGAGGAAAATTATAGTCGATAATTACAGCTTGTAAGTTCTCCCAGTTTGGAAGGACAATTTATAATTCACACATAGCGGATATCACAGCTCAATGTATAAAGATGACAACTGCAGCTGTTAGAGGTAGTAATTCTTTTTTGCGGTTAATGCTATTTTAGAAAGAATTTGGAGTCAGTTCCTAGTTATGCGGGATGTTTTTTTTATGTTCGTCAGATATGTATAGGTAGCATCCCATAATAAGCCAGCAGGATAATTACAATTACCAATATTTCCTCTCCTTCAGTCTCTGCTGTGACCCCTGGAATTAGTAGCCACACGGGCCTATGTGTTATCTATAAAGTGATTCTGCACTGCCAACTGCAGAATCTCCTAAAATATACTATACTTTAAAGTGTATTTTCTTTGGACTAAAAATTGGTCTTCTATTACAAGCTCTGCCTGATCTCCCTTGACTTTTGTGAATGAGCCTCTTTATATGCAAAAGCCAGCAGTGTCATAATGATTGACACTGCTGGCTCACTTAGCAAACGCCAATGATGATTTTCAGCACTTCTGTTACTGCTGGAACCTAGTAGCAGTAGGCTCTAGCGATTTACAACTAGATGCTGCCGTCCATGCTACCAGAACTGCTGCCATCACTCATTTGGTGAAATAAAAGCGATTTTCTAGCCTGGTTTCTTCAGATGTTACCGTCTGTGTTGGTTACATTGTGTAGATTTCTTAATCCTGTAAAGAATGTCACAATTTATTTTGGCAAAATGTGCAATGCAGACAAATGTTACATATGTGTCACAAGCCGTGGCGGCACGCCGCGTCCTGGCGTGATCTAGCAGCCGGGCGCATGCTCTAGTTTCTAGGCTCTGTTATTATTCTTTGGGATTATCCTTGTGGCATAGATGTAGGAGGGTGTAGGGACATCCTCCAACTCCAGGGGGAGCTCTCATATGATTTAAACTGGTTCATTTATATTTTTATACATGCTTCCTGGTTTATATTATTACCTATGCTAGTTCTAGCTAGTAATTAATTAGCAGCCTCCTGAGGCTGATTGTCAGCCCTGTTCTCCTCTGTCCTGATTGGCTCTTAGTACTATTTAAGGCAGTGAGGTCTGAACCTCACTGCTGGTTATAGTGGTCTGTTCCAGTACTGCTGCCTGCTCCTGTTCCTGTGTTTGGTGTTGAAACCTGAGATTGATTCTCCGTGTATGACCCTTGCCTGTACCCGGACTCTGAACCTCTGCTAGTGACCCTGATCTATCGCCTGTACCCGGACTCTGAACCTCTGCTAGTGACCCTGATCTATTGCCTGTACCCGGACTCTGAACCTCTGCTAGTGACCCTGATCTATCGCCTGTACCCGGACTCTTAACCTCTGCTAGTGACCTTGACCTATCGCCTGTACCCGGACTCTGAACCTCTGCTAGTGACCTTGACCTATCGCCTGTCCCTGGAACCTGAACCTGTACCTGTGACCTTGACCCTCTTACCAGTACCTGACATACTCTCTAGTGCTCTGTCCAGTCCGCTGATCTCTGGTCTGCCTCTACACCGTGTGCTACCTCCTGTACCTGTGCGCTGCCGTGTTAGCATAAACTCATACTACTCTTGAGCATAAGACCTGGGGGCATCCGAGTACCTGTGAGCGTAACCAGTCTCTACGGGAAAGGCGGCTGCTATAGGTGAAGACCTCTTCTACCTGTTCTATGAGTTTATGCCGCACTGGTGGCCATAACAATGTGTAAAGCAAGATACGCAGACTATGATACCAGCAGTTGTCTCAGTAGGTGGCTCTAAAACCAAGCCCAATGATGAAGATGTGGACAGTAGATGACCAATATTGGCCTCGTTGCCCTGACATTTCTTTCCTCACTGGAAATTGATTATTAATCTTTTCCCTCCAAGTCCTTAAAAAGCATGGGATCATTTTCCTTAAGAATATTGCAGAATTCATCCTCTGCACCTTTTGATTGGATCATCTGAAGCAAAGAGATGTTGCATTTAATAGATGTTGTGTTTTTTCTAATCTCCTCCTCCTCATGTTCATTGATGACTCTCTTATGACGTAAAGCCACCAGCACGGGGTCAAGAAGTCCCAGCCTGCTACATAGTGATTTATAGTTGTCTTTTAAGAAAGCTTTTCCATCTGAAAAAAAATGAATGTATACTTATTTAACAACTGATGTACTTTGTTATTTTTCCCAAATCCTCCAATCTGTATCCCCATACTCCGGATTTTTCATTTGAAAGCTGGTTCACTAGTGGTATTGCCTTGTGAGTGTGGGTGCACAGCAGGCAGGAGGTCTTCCGGTGCTAATGCCCTCCACAGAGCACTCCTCTGCTGTTGGCAATCAGCGCCCAATGAGCCGCCAACGTGTCCTGTTCTCTCCTGCATTCTTTCTATCTGACAGAGTGTTCACCGGCCTGAGCACGTCAGGAGGTCTCTGATATTCCCTGCTGGGTGGCTACAAGATCTGGCCAGAGACTTGGTGATGGGTCAGAAGGAGACAGCTTTTCTCTGAGCATAGGGCAAAGATGTAGTAGTATGTTGGTGATGTGGAATGATCTGGATGATCAGTGCAAAGTGTTTTATGACTTTGGACTATGGCAGAAACAGGTGGTGGTTATCCTGTGGGCTGCAGATGAAGGGAAACCTGAGTTTTAAGGAGATTTTGCTGCCTGCCTGGATTCACAACATGTCAATTCAAGTGGGAATAAATGTTTCATATTAAAGGTCATTTATGAAGAGCAGAAGTGGATAATCCCTGTGCAGTTGCTCTTTTGTGGCATCATGTGCCTAGTGTTGCACAAGTGCGTCTAGTTGGGAAAGTGTGTGGATCTGCGGGCCAAGGTGGTCGGGTTTGGTGGCATGCAGAAGTCTTCACCAACCAGTGAGGTGATGAGAGTCACTCGATCAGTGGGAGTCACCAGCTTGGGCTTATGATAAGTGTGCAATAGATGGACAGTGTACACATGTTCCTTACCTGAATCAGCTGAAGGAACTGAGGGTGGCTGTGCTTCTGCCAATATTTGTAGATCTTCTAAAAGTAAATAAAATATTAGTTTTTTGTTATTCCATTAAGGAAGTTAATTGATATATTCTCTAAGGATCTCTATTCCTGTCTCTCTTCGGTTCTTTTGGGAAAAGGTGTGTAAGATGTATCATTTGTGATCCACTGATATCTGCAAATGTTACAAGTGTGTGAATACTTTTTCAAGGCACTGTAGATTGATATATGTTTATATTGGGGCAGCACGTTCCCACACAGCGCTGGGGTCATGGGGTCAATTACAACCAGATTACTATATGTGTGACATTTCCTCCTACACAGTCCAAATGCATATTGGCTTCTGACATAAAAGGATCCTAGTGTGTTATGGAATTTAGACTGTAAGCTCCAGTGGGGGCAGGGGCTGATGAGAATGATTTCATAGAATTGCCGCTGAACACAAGATGGCTGCCTCAAATGTCCAGTTAAGGCACTGGTGCTGTGTATATTGAGGGCAAAGAATATTCTGCCTTAAGAAAAAGATTGGCTCTGATCTCTGTATCTGTTATGTTGTGTTATTTTTATATGTAACCAAGTATAAGACAAATAACTGCTTTAGCATATATTGCTGTTTACAAGCCAGTTTATTCATCCAAGTCAGCGACTTATGTTGTTCAATGGACTTTTTGGGAAATATAGCAGCATGCAGTGAACAACCTCTGGCTGATTTTCTGAGCATGCATATCTGTTCCATAATTCATAGAAAGTTAAAACTGCACTGATCACCTTCTTCTATAACGCCAAAAATTGCTTCATCCTTACACAACAATAGTATATATGTGTAATACACCCGTCTTACCTATTTCCAACAGACAGTCCCAGATCTTAGCTCTTCTGCCTTTTTCTGTGATATACAGGTTAATACCAGTGTCTCTGTGACATAGACGGATCTCAGCGTACGGATACTGCTCTGACGGCTTTGTTAACAGATACAGCACCTAAAATTGTTAATAATATTCTTTTTATTAATTTTTGCACGGAGTATATTTTTGTAGAAAACATTTTAGGAAGAGCTGCTTCCACTCGATCTCATGACCAAATTAATGACCTATTATAATGTGATTCAAGTCCGGTTGTACGCCTATTTGCGTAATATATGTTGCGCACTGCGCATGCCCTGAAACAAAACTTGTGCAATTCATATCCGCACGCATCGGACTGCTTATGTGTTGAGAGGCAGAAGGGGGTGAAATCAGGGGCTGAATAACATACAACTGTACGCATTGAAGATTTATTGTGAATAGGCGTTGTATGCACTGTAAGCATTGATGAGTTATATATATGGATTATATTGAAAAAAATATTTAGTTACTTGTATTTTTTAGTAGCTATTTTAAACAACATCATCATCATCAATTTATATAGCGCCACTAATTCCGTAGCGCTGTACAGAGAACTCACATCTGTCCCTGCCCCATTGGAGCTTACAGTCTAAATTCCCTAACATACAAGCACACAGACTGAGAGATACTACGGTCAATATTGATAGCAGCCAATTAACCTACCAGTATGTTATTGGAGTGTGGGAGGAAACTGGAGCATCCAGAGGAAACCCACGCAAACACGGGGAGAACATACAAGCTCCACACAGATAAGGCCATGGTCGGGAATCGAACTCATGACCCCAGTGCTGTGAGGCAGAGGTAATAACCACTAAGCCTCCGTGCTGCCCACCATACCCCTGCCTGTATGTGTGTCTACCCTTGTGGAAAGTGCGCACTATTTATACAGAGCGAATTTACACCCGTTTTTAAATCACAAGGTACATTACGAAACGTTTGAATTTGGACGGAACTAGGCAAAAGTTGTATACTTTTAAACGCGTTACTGGTGTTAAATTGTGTTCCGACTTGGATCGGGCCAGTTGTGTTCAAAATGTGAGTGTTATTTAGCACCAATGACATTATTAGGATTAGGTGTGGGAATTCCTTTGATATTGCCAGAGGCCTCTTGGGAAGTGTACCTAGGTTTAGGGGGGCAGTGTGAACAAGAAATAAAGTTTATATCATACAAACAGGTTACTAGTCACCGTCAGCCAGCCGGATCAGTGCTTTGCTGTTATACTGTGGCACAATCAGGACATTTGTACCTTGGGTTTTATCATTGAACCTTTTGGTCCATTCACAGTATATTTCTTCTTCGTATGTACAGATTCAATATAGGCTGGTCTGTCAATCAAACGAAATCCATTTCTTTTCTCCTTTTTCTTTATAACCTGAATTAGATCACAAGAAGCCAATTTTAGCTAATAGGCGATATAAAAGAAGAGTCCGATTGTGATTGATAGAATACTCCTAAAGATGGTGCAGTTTGACCCCAATCCTACCCCTTACTACCACTGTACCATATGAAGGACAATGTTATTGTTCATCTGTGAAAACTTGGAGCTATCACAGAACGTGCATGCATCATTTTTCAGTATCATTATTTTGTTAAACCCTAATGAACAACTCAGGTTTAAATAATTTACACTCCTCCCCCAGCTCAAGCTTAATGGATAGATGACACTCCCACCAGGAATTCTCTTCAGGTGCTCTGATTAATTACTCTCACTGCAGACACACATTATATATATATATATATATATATATATATATATATATATATATATATATATATTGTGACAGAGTCACTGGAAGGAGGCTAAATGAAAGAGGTGTGTCCTAGGATTCCAGCATTGTGTATGTTATAACACCAGGGAGAATGTGTAGATGTGTGGGTAAAGCTTCCCACAGGGTATTTCCCTGTGCTAACAAAACATGGTAAGGGTCCATGGTGTTGTGTATGGAGACAGAGAAGGGTGGGCTCCATACATAAGGCCCAGTCCGGATATTCTGGCCTGCCAGTCTCTAAACAGACTGATCAAGAGATGCACCTGTGAGGTGCCTGTGAAAAAGCAGCTAGAATATTCAATCATTGTCTCAGACCTGGGGAGGAGGTGAGTTGCCTCCTGAGAGACTCTGCTGTGGTGAGCAATGATATGTTGAGTGTGTGTTTGGACACAAGGTCCAACACCTGAGAGAGGGTGTCACTAATATGTATTAGCTAGTAGCCAGGCGGCTAGGATTTTGTTTATGTTTTGTTTTGTTTGCAAACTGGTGAATAAACTAGCTGTGGCTTTTAACCTGAAAGCTCTGGACTTGTGTGGTTTACTGCTGCTGTTCATCGCCATCTTCCCCAAGGAGATGGTATCTATTCCTTTGATTATGCCACAATATATATACATACATATATATACATATATCTTTCCCTGTGATCTGCATGGCCGGTGTGTCTATGCAGTATCTGTGCAGTACATGATTGATGTGTGAGCAGAGGATCACACATCAATCATGCACAAGGCACACACACACGTACATTCAAATATGGACTCACCTCTTTTACCGAGTCGTCATTCATTGGTACCAGATAGAGGTGGATGAGGTACTTTGTATTTTTTCTGCAGTATATCAGAACCGCTCCTGGTGTCGAAAACAGTATCCTTTTAATCGTATCAAATATCTCTACAATAATTCCAAAAGAGGAAAAAGTGGGATTCTCCAGCACCATATAAGAGTCTTCCATTCTTGTTGGTGGTTCCAGGGTCATTTTTTCATCTTTGAAGTGAATGCATTTAATCCACGTGTTGTATACAGCACAATCTATACATGGTACAAGACAGGACAGAGGGGACAGGTTGAGATCATGCAGAAATAAAACGGGTAAACGTAAATATTAAGGGACGTGGGGCATGGGTTGAGTTATAAAATACTTTGTGGTGGGGATCAATGTTTCCTCTAAGACTAATGATCTTTGTATGAAACAGATTAAAGATTACTGAGCTGCACCTTGCAGAGCTGTATTAAGAATCTGCTGTTCAACCCGCCACAGACAAATCCCATTTTTAACATCATTTCCAGGCCGCTCAGCTTAGAATGAGCAGCGGTGTGGAAATGAATAACAGATACTTAAGGAGTATAATAAGATAATCTTAGCATAATTATAATTCGAGCTATCTAGTTCCTGCTGTTTATTCATATTTCTTATTTGTCACTTCGTTTTGTACTAATTTAGGTAAGAAGATCCCCGTTGTTTTTTTAGTTAATTTTTAAATGACGGATGTATCAGTGTTTGTTTTTAATGACATGTTATATTGAGTACGAGACTCTCACATTCACACCTGACTCTATAACCCCACTATTGTATCTTGTGGGTATGAAACGTCTTCAGGTCTGACTAGGGTAACAGTGTGTGAGTTGTGTGCCACAATTGTCGCATTCCACAAGTAACACTGTAAATACCCTTCTGCCCTGTGTAATTCATCAGTAAAACCTTTTTTTACAGTGAGTTATTTTGGACGAAAATGAACCAACACTTTGTCTGGACTGTGTCCGGTTAGATATATCTTTGCTGTTTACTAGAGCAGAACTATTACACGTGTGCCAAAAATATTGGCACCCAGGCCGTTTTTTCTAATAATTCCCCATTTCTTCCAGAAATTTGTTGAAATGTAAAAAATATTTTGGTATCCACATATGTATTTCTTTGATTTGCAGTGGAATAAAACCCAAAAAGCAGAAACATTTACTAAGTCGCAGCTTATTCCATACTGAAATCCATAAACGGACTGGATAAAATGATTGGCACCTTTTAGAAGTAGTTGGAAATAATTTGATTTCAAGCAGGTGATTCTCCGTCGCTTTGGAACAGAATGAGCTTGAATAGCGAAATGGACTCATTCTCCTGTGTTGTCACTTTGTGTATTGCAGTGACAGTGTAGAAAAGAAAGCCAGAGAATTATCTGAGGAGGTCAGACAGATGATTGTAGCCAAGCACAGACCATCTCAAGGTTACTGTCACACGACGCTCATTCGGCTTCCATAACCGAAGACCGACACGCTCACCTGTTTCTCATTGATTCATGTTTCAGGTGCTGGTGTCCTGACTTTGGTTCTGCGCATGCGCAGACCTTATCCTTTATGTCCTCTGCAAGTTTTCTATTAGCTGATCAGTTTGGCTCCAAACTTTAAAAGGCACTTCCCCCTTCTCCTCAGTGCCTGTTGATCAAGTTACCTGCCTGGTTAGACTTACCGTCTTGTCTCCTGTGTGTTCTACCTTGGATCCTTAGGGCCTACCTGTCTCCGCTGTGCCGCTGGCTGAACTGCTCAAGCTGCACCTGTCTCTGCTATACTGCTGGCTAAACTGTTCACACTGCACCTGTCTCCGCTGTGCCACTGACTGAACTGTTCATGCTGCACCTGTCTCTGCTATACCGCTGGCTGAACTGTTCACACTGCACCTGTCTCCGCTGTGCCGCTGGCTGAACTGCTCAAGCTGCACCTGTCTCTGCTATACTGCTGGCTAAACTGTTCACACTGCACCTGTCTCCGCTGTGCTACTGACTGAACTGTTCATGCTGCACCTGTCTCTGCTATACCGCTGGCTGAACTGTTCACACTGCACCTGTCTCCGCTGTGCCGCTGGCTGAACTGCTCAAGCTGCACCTGTCTCTGCTATACTGCTGGCTAAACTGTTCACACTGCACCTGTCTCCGCTGTGCCACTGACTGAACTGTTCATGCTGCACCTGTCTCTGCTATACTGCTGGCTAAACTGTTCACGCTGCACCTGTCTCCGCTGTGCCACTGACTGAACTGTTCATGCTGCACCTGTCTCTGCTATACCGCTGGCTGAACTGTTAAATCTGCACCAGTCTCCGCTGTGCCGCTTGCAAGAGAGCTCACGTTCCACTTGTCTCCATTGTGCCACTGGCCAATGAGCTTACGCTCCATCTGTCTCCGCTGTGCCGCTGGCTAAAGAGCTTATGCTCCACCTGTCTCCATTGTGCCGCTGGCTAAAGAACATACACATCATCTGTCTCCACTGTGCCACTGGCTAAAGAGCTTATGCTCCACCTGTCTCCATTGTGCTGCTACCTAAAGAGATTACGTTTCTTCTGTCTCCATTGTGCCGCTGGCTGAAGAGCTCACGCTCTACCTGTCTCAACGGTGCCGCTGGCTTAAGAGCTTACGCTCCATCTGACTCCGCTATCCCGTTGGCCTCTGACCTTGTGTTCCTGCCTCCTTACAGCATCTTATTATACTCACTCCCCTATATTGTCTCGCCTGACACTCCTGGTAAGGGGCGCGACCTGCGGACCGACGCAGCTAAGCCCAAACCACCTTGTGGTGGCTCTTGGTGAAAACCATCCGTTCGTTAGACTCTGCGCCTTGCTGGGAGTAATGCCAAGTTGGGCAGACCTAAGAATCCAGTTTACCAAACCGTGACAGTTACACATCAATCTCTAGAGACCTTGATGTTCCAGTTTCCACCATGTGATAAGGAAGTTTAAGGCTCATGGCTCTGTAGCCAACCTCCCTGGAAAGAGAAAACATGATCGAATTTTGTAGAGCAGGATTGTTCAGATGGTGGAGGAAGCACCTTAATAAGCTACCAAACAGATTCAAGCAGACCTTTAAACACAACTCAGTTTGTCTGAAGGTCACACCATCCATCGCCAACTCAATGAAAGGGCGTTATATGATTGGAGGGCACCACTGCTGAGAGAGACACATAAGAAATCCCAACTTGGGTTTGTCAAAACGCACCTGAACCAGACAAGTTCCTTCTGGGAGAATGTACTATGGCCAGAGACCAAATTGGAGCTATGTGGTAAAGTACATCATCCCTTGGTTTCCAGTAATCAAATAAAAATTAAAAGAACACATTCAAACACGGAGGAGATTCAGTGATGCTTTGGCACTGGGTGTCTTGAATGTGTGTATGGCATAATGAAATCTGGAGATTACCAGGCCATTTTTGAGCAAAATGTTGAACCCAGTGTCAGAAAGTTGGGCTTCTATCGAAGGTCATGGGTCTTCCAGCAGAACAATGTCCCAAACAGACGTAAAAAAGCTTCAGAAATTGTTCAAGACAAGACACTAGGCTGATGTGAAGGGTCAGCAATAAGTCCGGATCTAAATCCCATAGATCACCTGGGGAGAGATCTGAAAACAACAGTTGTGAGAAAGAACCTTCACATGTTGGAGAATTGAAGCAGTCTGCACAAGAAGAGCACCAACAGAGAGGGGCAGGAAGCTTGTCCATGGCTATAGGAAGTGGTTCATTGCAGTTATTTTGACCAAAACTGTACTACCAAATATTAAGTCTAGGGTGTCAATAATTGTGTAACTTTTAATTTTCTAATGTCTAAGGATATACTGTATTAAATTAAGTATAAAAAACAAAGGTTCTGTAATATTATCAGATAAAGAAATGTGGAGACCAAATACTGTTCTTAATTTCATCCCCTATGGACGTTGGTAGTAATCCCTTTTTCTCTATGGACTATATTTATGACATCAATGGTAATATAAAACAATAAAATCACTGGTGAACCAGCACAAAGGATCAGATGCAGCCCTCTATTCTTTGGCCCTTGATTCTTATGTGAGCCAAACAAAACGTGTACACTCAGCAAAATGGAAACAGATGGCGCTACTAATCACAATAATCCACTTACTCTAATATGTAAGCAAACATAAATGAAGAATAAATAATACAATCATGTGAGTGAAAAAAAAAAAGTCACTTTTCACTCCAATATGTAACCCGGACAGTC